>NW_009954496.1:38058-41584 GCF_000747805.2 Chaetura pelagica
ATGAAACTTCATCAAGTTTTTCTGCCTTTTCTTGGTTCCCTCACCCTGAGTGAAGGGAAGGGAAATAAAACTGCCTTGGAAATGTTTTGTGCTCGGGCCTCAAGTAGTTGAGAGTGATGGTTGGTCTCCTGTAATTTCCTCACATTATTAAATCTCTGGTCATTTTCAGAGAGTTTTACCTTTCACCCAGAAAATCCTCTCCATAATCATCCAGGAGAGACCCATTTAATATTTCCCAATAAATAGATTTCCTGCCCTGTTGAGATTTAAACACAATGGATGGTTCCTTTGCTCTCCCCTCATCTCCCCCCTTTCCCATTTCTCTCCCTTGTTTGTTGCTGGGTTGTTTTTTTTTTCCACCCTGGGAAGCTGAGAGGATGTGATTTGTAAGAAAAGCTGCCAAGTTATTAAGAGAAATCCAAGATGATTGATTGGATCAAATTCAAATTGCCTGCATCTAAGGGCCTGGAAATGATCGTTGATTGGAAATGGTTTTCAGAGGTTGCAGCTCAAATTCCTGCTCCTTGGAGCTTCTGGTGTTCAAATCATATTTATTCCACCCTGGACCTGAGGAGAAAGCAGGAAAGCAAAATGAAACACTGACCAGGTCTGAAAATACCCTTGTGTGAAGGAAATCTGGTCAGCAAGGACTCAGGTGCACTTGGAAGTTGGTTTTCAAGAAGGTCTCCCCCGTCCTCAGTGGTGCCCGGGGTGGGATGTGCACAATTCCTGCCAGAAATCAGCAGGCTCTTCATCCTCCCCACCCAGAGCTGCTCCCCAGAGCTGCTCTTCATCCTCCCCACCCAGAGCTGCTCCCCAGAGCTGCTCTTCATCCTTCCCACCCAGAGCTGCTCCCCAGAGCTGCTCTTCATCCTCCCCACCCAGAGCTGCTCCCCAGAGCTGCTCTTCATCCTCCCCACCCAGAGCTGCTCCCCAGAGCTGCTCTTCATCCTCCCCACCCAGAGCTGCTCCCCAGAGCTGCTCTTCATCCTCCCCACCCAGAGCTGCTCCCCAGAGCTGCTCTTCATCCTCCCCACCCAGAGCTGCTCCCCAGAGCTGCTCTTCATCCTCCCCACCCAGAGCTGCTCCCCAGAGCTGCTCTTCATCCTCCCCACCCAGAGCTGCTCCCCAGAGCTGCTCTTCATCCTCCCCACCCAGAGATGTTCCCCAGAGCTGCTCTTCATCCTCCCCACCCAGAGCTGCTCCCCAGAGCTGCTCTCTGTGATGTTTTCTTGCCTGGAGCTGAGAGACCCAGACATGATTTTCCCAGCAGAACATCTCAACCCTCCTCAGTCCCCGTGGTGCACGTCACAGATGGAGCTCTCACAGCAGCTCTGGACAAGAGTTTTCATCACATGCAGTTTGTCCTGTGGTGAAAGTGTGTGGTTGTGTCAAAGCTTGGGAAGTGACTGATGGAGGAACCCTGGAGGAAGATCAGTCTTCTCAGGTCTGGAGGAGCTTCCCATGGAATCATAGAACCATTCAGACTGGAAAAGCCCCTTGGGATCACCCAGTCCAACCATCATCCCTACTCTACAAAGTTCTCCCCTAAACCACATCCACCAAAACCACATCCAAACCCATATTGACCTTTCCTCTGGTATCTCCTGTCCAAGCCTTGGGTCATACTCTGGAGGTTGTGAAAAGTCTCCATCTCCCCCTCTGCTCCACCTGAGGCAAACACTGAAGATCACAGAACCAGAGAATGGTTTGGGTTGGAAGGGACCTTCAAGATCATTGAGGTCCAACCTCCCTGCAGGTAGTGCCCAGCCCAGGCAGAGGAGCAGACCTCAGGTAGGGTCAGGAGCAGCTCTCTCAAATGTGGGCATGACTGGATGCAGGTGCAGCCACAGAGGATCCCCACCTGCATCTCTTCTGGCTCCATCTCCTTTCTCCAGGGTTGTCAGGTCCAGCCTGGTGCCTGGCTCAGCTGGAGCAGGAGGAGGGGACCAGCAGAAAGACAAGGTGCCTGGGACTGGGCTGGAGAACATCTCTGGCTCCTCAGGAGTTTCCCAGAATGACAGAATGACCTTGGTTGGAAAAGACCTTCAAGATGATTGAGTCCAACCATTTCCTGGGGTGCCATCCCTGCAGGTTGCCCTGGTTCTTAATTCCCCCTTGGGCAGGAGCCCATGGCTGCTCCTTGCACCCTGCTGAGTGATGTCCAGGCACGTTGGCCAACACAGAGCCCCTGTGCATGGTGACCCTGCTGCCAGCCCTGGACTTCTGCTGTGACCAGCCCAGCTCCTTGCCCTCCCCATCCCTGACACCATCACCTCTAAACTTCACAGCTTCTTCTTTTGGAGGCTTTGTCAAGTGGGACTGAGGCCAAAGGGGGAAGATGACAGCCCGTGGATGCTGTGTGGACTGGGAAGTACAGGCAGGAGGTGGGAGAAGACATTGAAACCTGGCCCTGCAGTCAATGGGAAGAGACATTTCCCCCAGGGGAGAATCCATAGCTACAAAGCTAAACTCCTTCTCCAGATGTTCTCCAGCTTCTTGCTTCAGTTTCCTCCATAGGTGTCTTCTCTGTCCCCTGGCTGGCCTTGGATGGAAGCTGTTGGGTGACAGTTAGAAAGGGCTAAACCCTGCCCTGGGTAACCAGGCTCTGAGCTGCTCAGGCTGGTGCAGGATGAACCCTGGGACACCCCCAGGGACCTGGTGCTGCCCCTGGGGAGTGTCCTCAAGGTCCTTTCCTGAAATCCCAGACTGGTTTGGGTTGGAAGGAACTTAAAACTGCCACTGCCTCCCACTGCCACGTGCTGTTCCTCCAGCTCATGGATCAGCTCTTCTCCACCCTCAGTCTCCAGTTTCCCACCTTCAACATCCCTCAGGCTGCAAATCTGCCAGGGATTTTTTTTTTTTGTTGTTCCAAATTTTGGGGAGGGGCTTGGGACAAGGGCAGGGAGGGATGGGAGCAGGGGGAAGGGTTTCCAGCTGGCAGAGGGAGCTGGAGCTGAGATGGGAGGGAGAAATTCTGGGCTGTGAGGGTGGGGAGAGCCTGGCCCAGGTTGCCCAGGGAAGCTGTGGCTGCCCCATCCCTGGGGGTGTTGAAGGGCAGGTTGGATGGGGCTTGGAGCAGCCTGGGCTGGAGGGAGGTGTCCCTGCCCATGCAGGGGTGGGACTGGGTGGGATTTGAGGTCCCTTCCAACCCAAACCAGTCAGAGGTTCTATGAAATTTTCAAAACTCACCAATTTGCAGATCAGCACTGGGGCTCTTCCCTGTCCCCCCTCACGTGCTCATCCCTGTTTATCTGCTTTCTTTGGTCACTTCTTGGAGCATCTCTTGGTGCAAGGAGAGCTGAGGCACATGGCCCCTGCTCCCAGTGTAGGAGGCAGGATCTGAACCTGCTCCATGGACACAAAAGCACAGAACCATGGAGTCACAGAACCCGTCTGGTTGGAAAAGACCTGTAAGATCATCGAGTCCAACCATTACCCAACTCTACCAACCATAACCCAACTCTACCAAGTCCAGTGCTAACCCATGTCCCTCAGCACCACATCCACACGTCTCTTGAACACC
>NW_009954496.1:41678-44969 GCF_000747805.2 Chaetura pelagica
TCTACCAACCATAACCCAACTCTACCAGCCATCACCCAATTCTACCAGCCATCACCCAACTCTACCAACTATAACCCAACTCTACCAACTATAACCCAACTCTACCAGCCATCACCCAACTCTACCAACTATAACCCAACTCTACCAACTATAACCCAACTCTACCAGCCATCACCCAGTTCTACCAGCCATAACCCAACTCTGGCAACCATAACCCAACTCTACCCACCATTATCCCAACTGTACCAAGTTCAAAAGGTCACATCACATGAGGTGCCAACAGGACAGGTGACAACTCTGCTCATTTCCATGTGTTTTCTACCCCACACCTGGAGCAATTTCCCACTTGAATTTCTGGTTGCACCCAAGTGGACCTGGTGCCCCAGAGGGTGCAGCTCCTGGGTCCTCCTGCTGCAAACACTCCCCACAGACAGATTGGTCTCCTGGTGCAAGGAGCACAAATTGGTCTCCTGGTGCAAGGAGCACAGGTTGGTCTCCAAGGAACACAGGTTGGTCTCCTGGTGCAAGGAGCACAAGTTGGTCTCCTGGTGCAAGGAGCAGAGACTGGTCTCCTGGTGCAAGGAGCACAGGTTGGTCTCCTGGTGCAGGGAGCACAGGTTGGTCTCCTGGTGCAAGGAGCACAGATTGGTCTCCTGGTGCAAGGAGCACAGGTTGGTCTCCTGGTGCAAGGAGCACAAGTTGGTCTCCTGGTGCAAGGAGCACAGGTTGGTCTCCTAGTGCAAGGAGCACAGGTTGGTCTCCTGGTGCAAGGAGCACAAGTTGGTCTCCTGGTGCAAGGAGCACAGGTTGGTCTCCTGGTGCAAGGAGCACAAGTTGGTCTCCTGGTGCAAGGAGCACAAGTTGGTCTCCTGGTGCAAGGAGCACAGACTGGTCTCCTGGTGCAAGGAGCACAGGTTGGTCTCCTGGTGCAAGGAGCACAAGTTGGTCTCCTGGTGCAAGGAGCACAGGTTGGTCTCCTGGTGCAAGGAGCACAGGTTGGTCTCCTGGTGCAAGGAGCACAAGTTGGTCTCCTGGTGCAGGGAGCACAAATTGGTCTCCTGGTGCCTTCCAGGTCCTTGGGGTTTGAGAAATGTTTGTGACAATAATTAACACCCAGGGTCAGAGCACCCGTGGCTGGTGCTGGGAGCTCAGGGAGCCTGGGCCTGAAATCCTGTGGGTCCCAGTGAGCAGGAAGGAGGAGTTTTAAAGGCCTTAAATACTTCAAATTGCTGTTCTTCTTGTTTGATGTTTCTTTGTTTACAGCCCTGACATGGCAGGAACTTCTGGCTGAGTCTCTCTGTGGGGAGAGGTGAGACCTTGGGCTGATGTGGGGCATCATCCTGGGGCCACTTGTTCTTGTCCCTTAAGTCACCTCCTGTGCCCTGCGGGTGTCCCAGAGCAGCACAAGTCCTTTCATCCCCTCGTCTGGACTTGATGGGAAATGCTGCCATTTTCACATGGGTTGGGAAGAAATTAGGAGGGAATTCTGGGCTGTGAGGGTGGGGAGAGCCTGGCCCAGGTTGCCCAGGGAAGCTGTGGCTGCCCCATCCCTGGCAGTGTTGAAGGGCAGGTTGGATGGGGCTTGGAGCAGCCTGGGCTGCTGGGAGGTGTCCCTGCCCATGCAGGGGGGTTGGAACTGGATGATCTTGAAGGCCCCTTCCAATTCAAACCATCCCATGACTCTCTGAAATTCATCTGAACAGCCTTGACTTTCCAAATGGGGAAACTGAGGCTGATGGGAAGGCAGGATCTCACTGAAGGTGCAGAGGGTGGGTCCTCCTTGGGGCAAGAGGGCGGATCAGATGGATGGACAGAGAAACCCAAGGTTGGTTTTAAGTAGTAAAAGATCTGAAAAAAAAAATATGGACTGAAAGGCAGGAGTGGGATGACCCAGATGTTCTGGTGTCAGGGTGTTGAGGCAGCAAAACAAGCACCTTAACAACAGAAAACACAAACCAGCACTAATGATGCCACAAAGGGCTGTTGTTTGGGTACTTGCAACCTCCTTATTCATCAGCCTAATCCTAGATCTAGGACAGTGATTGAAGGAATCCCCAGGGCAAAGTGGTGAGACAATGACTGCAGTCTTCTCTCTTATGTTTCCAAGGAACCTAAAGTCCCAAAGATCCAAAGCTTCCAAGTTAAAGCTTTTTTTGAAGGTTTATAGCTAATTAAACATAGCTAAGGGTGGTGTGAGTGAGAATTCAGAGAATCATGGAATGGTTTGGGTTGGAAGGGACCTCAAAGCTCACCCAGACCCACCCCTGCATGGGCAGGGCCCCCTCCCAGCAGCCCAGGCTCCTCCAAGCCCCATCCAACCTGCCCTTCAACCCCCCCAGGGATGGGGCAGCCACAGCTTCCCTGGGCAACCTGGGCCAGGCTCTCCCCCCCCTCACAGCCCAGAATTTCTCCCTCCCATCTCAGCTCCAGCTCCCTCTGCCAGCTGGAACCCCTTCCCCCTGCTCCCATCCCTCCCTGCCCTTGTCCCAAGCCCCTCCCCAGCTTTCCTGGAGCCCCTTCAGGCACTGGAAGCTGCTCTCAGCTCTCCCTGGAGCCTTCTCTTCTCCAGGCTGAACCCCCCAACCCTCCCAGCCTGGCTCCAGAGCTGCTCCAGCCCTCCCAGCATCTCTGGGGCCTCCTCTGGCCTCTCTCCAACAGCTCCGTGTCCTCCCTGTGCTGGGGACCCCAGACCCAGATGCAATTCTGCTCCCAGACCTGCTCCCCATGTTCAGCAGAGAGAAGGGGGGATCTGCTCTTGCTTTCCCTTCCCTGCCTGGCTCAGGGGGTCCCATTCTCAGGGACCCCTCCAGCAGCCCCAGGGGGTTGCAGGGTCTGGCTGCTGCTGTTTCACTCCTGGGCCACCCCTGCCAGGTCCCCTGCTGGAGAAGGGAAGGGGAAGGAGAGGAAGGAACCAGGAGACCCTTTTTCCTCACTAAGCAGATTCTTTCAGCCCGTTCTTGGTTCTCTCTCCCCTCCCTGCCCCTGCTGCCCTTGGCCCTCGGGAGGTGCCCCAGGAGGGCCCCATCCCTGCTCCTGCACAGCTCGGAGAGCAGGATCCCAGCCCTGCAGTTTGGGAGTTTTTCCCTTCTGACCTAAACATTATCAGTTAAACTACTTACTCTCCTTGTCCTCCTTCTCCTTTTCCTTCTCCTCCTTCTCCTTCTTTCTACTCCTTCTCCTTCTCCTTCCCCTTCCCCCTCCCCTTCTCCTTCTCCTCCTTCTCCTTCTCCTCCTTCTCCTTCTTCTCCTCTCCTTCTCCTTCTTCTCCTTCTCCTTCTTCTCCTTCTCCTT
>NW_009954496.1:50015-50627 GCF_000747805.2 Chaetura pelagica
CTCCTTCTCCTTCTCCTCCTCCTCCTCCTTCTCCTTCTCCTTCTTTCTCCTTCTCCTTCTCCTCCTTCTCCTTCTCCTTCTCCTTCTCTCCTCCTTCTCCTTCTCCTTCTCCTTCTTTCTCCTTCTCCTTCTTCTCCTTCTCCTTCTTCTTCTCTCCTCCTTCTCCTTCTCCTTCTCCTTCTCCTTCTCCTTCTCCTTCCCCTTCTCCTTCTCCTTCCCCTTCTCCTTCTCCTTCTCCCTCCCTCTCTTTATTCTCCTTCTCATTATTTATTATCATCATAATTACTATTAATATTATCATTACTATTATTATTTTCCCTACTGAGCCAAACATTACCAGTTAAATTTATTACTATTATCATAATAATCCTCATCATTCTCATCAGCATTATTATCATCATTATTATTTTCCCTTCTGAGCTAAACATGATCAGTTAAATTTATTATTATTGCTATTATTGCTGTTATTGTGATGATGATGATGAATCCCCCCCTTTGCCCGGAGACCCGCAGGGATTCAGCTCCTGCGCAGCCCCGGGAGCTGCAGGAAGGGGGGATGGGATCAGGGGATCCCAACTCCGGGAATTTGCGGCTTCCCAGGCGGGCGCGCCC
>NW_009954496.1:51276-65343 GCF_000747805.2 Chaetura pelagica
ATCCCTCCCTCCATCCCTCCCTCCCTCCATCCCTCCATCCCTCCCTCCATCCCTCCATCCAGAGGAGATTCAGGTGGGACATTAGGAAAAAGCTGTTCCCTGTGAGGGTGGTGAGAGCCTGGCCCAGGTTGCCCAGGGAAGCTGTGGCTGCCCCATCCCTGGGGGTGTTGAAGGGCAGGTTGGATGGGGCTTGGAGCAGCCTGGGCTGCTGGGAGGTGTCCCTGCCCATGCAGGGGTGGGACTGGGTGGGATTTGAGGTCCCTTCCCACCCAAACCATCCCATGATCCTATGACTCTATTCCCCTCCACACCCCTCACCTTAAGCTACAAACACCAGGGCTGTTGGGTGGGTGGACCCATCACCATCTTTGTCCCTCTTTCCCCATCCTGGTTGGACCAACCCTGTTCCTGTGGGGCTCTAGGTCCTGCTCTGGGTCCTGCTCCTCCCCTGCTCTCCCCACCTGCTGCCTCTGCTGCTCCTCCAGGGCTCATGGATGGACCAGGGGGTCCCTGTGCACAGACCTGCTCCCCATGCAGCCCCAGCTCCTCCTCCTCCCCAGCACAACCCCTGCCAGGGCACAACAGCTTCAGGGTGACTTTTGGTGTCCCTGGTTTGTCCTGGTGAGGACATGGTGAAAAACCCCTCAACTCTTTCACCAGCTCTTTGAGGGGGGGACCCCCTGTTTTAGCAGAGCCTGTTGTGATAAGACAAGGGGTGATGGTGTTAAACTAAAAGAGGGGAGAGTCAGGGGAGATCTAAGGGAGAGATTTTTTCCTCTGAGGGTGGGGAGACACTGGGACAGGTTGCCCAGAGAGGTGGGAAATGCCCCATCCCTGCCAACATTCCAGGCCAGGTTGGATGGGGCTCTGAGCAGCCTGATGGAGTTGGAGATGTCCCTGCTCATGGCAGGGGGGTTGGATTAGGTGAGCTTGGAAAGTCCCTTCCAACCCAAGCTCATCTATGATCCCATGATACTGGGACTTGGAGGCTGCTGGGGATGATCAGTCCTTCCCTGCCCCTTCCATCCTTGCAGCCTCTCCCCAGTTCCCATGAGATCCAACTGGTGGCACCACAGAGAAGGAAATCCCAGAGCCCTGTTCTTCCCCAGAGGGTTTTCATGTCTCCTTCATTCCATGGGCTGCCCTGCAAGGGTGGGATCTCTCAGACTTGTCACTCAGTTCCTCCCAGGTGGACTGGACTAGTCATTGCTGGGCCAGGGATTCTCCTTCCACCCCAAGGGCTTCTCCACACTGGAAACCAACTGGATTTCATGGAATCACAGGATGGTGAAGGTTGGAAGGGACCTTAAAGACCACCAGGTTCCAACCCCCCTGCTATGAGCAGGGACACCCCTTTCTCATCCCTGGGGATGGGCTGGGTGGGATTAGATTTCAATTATATAAGTGATAAGAAACATCTCCAGAAAAAAAAAAAAAAAAGACAAAATGGCAGGAAATGGGGAGAAAAAGCTGGATCAGAGCTGGGACACTTACACAGCAATTTATTTAACCTCCTCTAGTGCAGATGTATTATGATTCAGATAACTGGGAGGGCTGATGCAGGCACAGCTCGAAGGGTTTCTGTGCATAAATTCAGCTGAAGTTTCACTTCAGTAACATCTGCAAGTCACAGAGGCTTCCAAGAAGCAGGAACTTGTTCAATTATTCAGTACCCGGTGGTGCCTGCCCTGGGTTGGACCCAGGGACTAATTACTGCTCAGCAAGAGCCTTCCTAGGAGAAACTCTGCCCCTCTTAATGGCACTGCTGCTGGCGTGGGGGTCATTAGAAGCAAGTAAGACTAATTGGAAGGCTGTGTGGGCAGCAGGGGTTGGCAGGGCTTTGCATCCCCAGCTGGAGGTGCCCAGGCTGGACGTGGCCAGGGGGTGGGTTCCCCTCCATGGGGGCTTCTCTGAAGGTTCTGCCATCACAAATGTCACGAGTTACCCTCCATCTGCAGCCTCAGCAGAAGGTCTGGGTGGACAGGGAAGGCTTGGCAAGGTGGCTGCTGCATGTCAGAGCAGAGCTGAAAGGAGGGTGGGGGGTCAGTGCTCACCCTGCTGGTGTCCAGGGAAGGACCTTGTTCTCCACCAGCTTCTGGTTTGTACAAAGAGCTTCATGGGAAAAAAAAAGGAAACAAATCCAAATGTTTCTCTCAATTCCTTCATGCTGTTTGCATCTCATGTTTTAGCCACTTCATAGAATCATAGAGTCCAAGACTGGTTTGGGTTGGAAGGGACCTCAGAGATCACCAGGTCCCAACCCCCTTCATGGGCAGGGACACCTCCCAGCAGCCCAGGCTGCTCCAAGCCCCATCCAACCTGCCCTTCAACACCCCCAGGGATGGGGCAGCCACAGCTTCCCTGGGCAACCTGGGCCAGGCTCTCCCCACCCTCACAGCCCAGAATTTCTCCCTCCCATCTCAGCTCCAGCTCCCTCTGCCAGCTGGAAACCCTTCCCCCTGCTCCCACCCCTCCCTGCCCTTGTCCCAAGCCCCTCCCCAGCTTTCCTGGAGCCCCTTCAGGCACTGGAAGCTGCTCTCAGGTCTCCCTGGAGCCTTCTCTTCTCCAGGCTGACCCCCCCACCTCTCCCAGCCTGGCTCCAGAGCAGAGCTGCTCCAGCCCTCCCATCATTTCCCTGCTTTTCTGTCTCTTGAACTCAAATTAAGCCCAAATATCACCCCAAGGCAGAGCCCTGCAGATGAAATTTGGGCCAGTATAAAGCATTCAGTTCTCTGCTGCACAGGTTTCATGTTGTTCTCACTGGGGGGGAGAAGGATGAGAAGCCCTTTGTTGCCTGCTCACGGAGCCTTCAGGTCTCTCAGCAGCCCCAGGCAGGGCTGGGGAGCCCCATGACTTGCAAGCTGCTTCGTTTCTGTTGATGGTTGGTTGGTTTGTTCTCCCAACGGAACCACAACCAGCCCGGTGGCCTCTCCCCAGACATCTCAGCCTCTCCAGCACCACCTTCCCCGAGGAGTGAAGCACATCCTGGGCTTCCCATCCCTGGGAGGAGCAGCTGGTGCCAGTTCTGCAGCCTCAGCCCTGAGCTGGGGGAGCTCTGGGTGCAGTGTCAGTCCCAGCCCACCCTGCTGCTCCTCCTGCCCCCTCTGCAGAACCACAAACCAACCCACCCCATCCTCATCTTTTGAAAGGTTTTTTTTCCAGGACTGGAAGCATCTCACACCTCTTTCCCCAGGTGGGTGGGAGGCAGGAATCTGGGCTGGCACTTCCCTAAGGACCAAACTGGGGGAGATTTGTGCTTTTCCCTCTTTCTTCTGCTTCCCTGCCCCTCAGGCCAGGGCAGGGTTTCTCTCTGCCCCATCCCAGCTGTTGCTGCAGATGTTGAAACCCAGCTCTGTTGCAATGGGTGTCCCTCTAGCACTGCCCATTCCTAAGATCTGACATTTCAGCTGAAATCTCTGCCTTGAAACCTCCCTCCTCTGCTGCCCTGGAAGAGCAGCAGCTGGAACTTCAGCAGCAGAATAACAGGGATATTTCTCCCTGGCCTTTGCACAGCCCACGGGATTCCTCTTTCTGCAGGACAGGAAGGAAAGTCCTGTGGCTGAGGGACAGGAAAAGGGAACCACGAGTTCAGCCTGTCTGTTTTTGGCTGTGGTTTCCCCTCTTCTGAGCTCAGCCTGCACCAGCATCCCTGCTGCAGCTGCTGCCTGCTGTCCCTGCAGCTCCTCCAGGCAGGGAAAGGAGAGGCAGGGATTCAGAACCAGCCCCTAAATCTCACAAAGAAGCTGATGGGGCTGCTGCCCACCCTGGGGGAACCAGTTTTCTGCAGCATTCCAACCCTTTCTGCCTCGGGTCCCAGTCCAGCAGAGCTGAGATGGGAAATCCCAGCACTAAATCCTGCTCTTCTTTTTTTCCCAGCTCCACGTGCACAAACCCATCAGGCTCAGCCCCACAGGAGGGGAGGTGTCACACAGGACACTGAGCTGCCCCTTTGCACACCTGGAGCACAGCTGGGGGGTCACCAGCACAACCTGCCAACCTGGGCTGTTCCAAACTGGGAGCCCCAGTTTATTCACCTGTGCTCCCATGGAACCTCAGACACAGGACATTTCATCACCTCTGGGCACAGGGTAAGTGCTGCTGCCCCTTTCCTGCCAACTCCTTTCCATTGTTCCCAGAAACAGCCCTTCCACCCCGTCCTCTGGAGGGTTTAACAACCCTGAACTGGTTGCAGTGAGACTGGGACCAGTTCCCTTTCCTTAAAGCCCTTCACGGGGCCGGGTTTTGAACCTCTGGGATTTCCTGAATGTTTGTTTTTTCCAAGAGGAATGATCCTTTCCACGAGCCCAGGGCTGCACTCGGGGTCTGCACAGCCAAGGGTTTGAAGGTCAAGGGCTTTGCAGGGCCCTGCCAGCTGGGAGAGCTGCAGGGAAGCTCCAGATCACAGGCAGGAGGTGGCTGCAAACTGGGAGCCAGAGAGGGCTGGGCCACCAGGAGAAACCCTTCCCTTCCAAGGAGTTTGGGGGCTTTTTTGGAATCACCAAAGTGTTTGGATTGGAAGGGGCATTCAATGCTCATCCAGTCCCACCCCCTGCCATGAGCAGGGACCTCTTCAACTAGATGAGGTTGCTCAGAGGCTTCTCCAAGCTGACTGTGGATGTTTCCAGGGATGGGGCATCTCCTGGGCCAGTGTTTCACCTGCATCCCATTCCCACACAATCACAGAATGGTTTGAGTTGCAAGGGATCTTAAAGATCATCCAGTTCCAACCCTCCTGCATGGGCAGGGACACCTCCCAGCAGCCCAGGCTGCTCCAAGCCCCATCCAACCTGCCCTTCAACACTGCCAGGGATGGGGCAGCCACAGCTTCCCTGGGCAACCTGGGCCAGGCTCTCCCCACCCTCACAGCCCAGAATTTCTCCCTCCCATCTCAGCTCCAGCTCCCTCTGCCAGTTTTAATCCATCCCCTCCCTCGTCCCCTCACTACAAGCCCCTGGAAGAAGGTCACTGCAGCACCAGTTCACACTGCCCCATCCCTGGCAGTGTTGAAGGGCAGGTTGGATGGGGCTTGGAGCAGCCTGGGCTGCTGGGAGGTGTCCCTGCCATGCAGGGGGGCACTGGGTGGGCTTTGAGGTCCCTGCAACCCACCCCATTCCATGACTCCATGATGCAGCCATTCCTAACAAGTGCTTCTCTGTCCCCTGCAAATCGGGATCCTCTGGGCAACCCTCCTGGCCTGGGCTGGAGCAGCAGCCCCTGCACTTGCAGAGTTTGTGCCTCTCACTCACAGCAGCTGCAGCTGAGGAGCTGAGGAAGAGGAGTCAGCAGATGGTGCTCTTCTTCCATGCAATGCCACTGGGATCTGCCTGCCGGGGGTGCCCACACTTCCCTGCTGCTGAGGGTCCCCCTGGGGCTGCCCCTTGCTCCTGGGCAGCTGCAGAACCTCCTTTTCCCACCAGGATCTTCCCTTGGTCAAGGAGCTCTGACCTCCCCCCCCAAAATGAGCCCCATTCAGGGGGTCCTTGGCAGCATCTCGGTGCAGGTTGCTCAGCCTCCCTGGCAGGGGGGAGCTCCCCAGCTCCCAAACAGCCATCATCCCCTCTTTTGTTGAGACCTAATCATGCCTCCCTGAGACCTTGCAGAGCTGACAAAGCTCCTCTCTCCCTCTGCAGGGCATGATGTGGTGGGTGCAGCCCTGCTGGGGAGGACAGCTCAGGGTCACCTGGGCAAGGAGCAGTTTGGGGTGCACTGGTTTGGCTGCCTCCCACAAGGGTTCCTCTGCTGCTCAGGCTAATGAAGTGGTTGTTTAATTAGCACGTAACGAGCTCGTGCAGGGGGAGCAGATCACTTTTCCCTTTGGAAACATCAAGTCCCTCTGCCCAGTGTCTCCAGTTTCCCCCTGGCTGGGCTGGGCCATCCACCAGAGCCCAACAAGACCTGGCAGGAGGACAACGTGGCCTTTTGGAAGCTGCTGCTGCTGCTGCATCATGACCCTGAGCTGGAAATTATCCCATTGGCCACCTGGGAGCTTGTTGGGGATGAAAAGAGAACCAGGAACCCACCAAAGGTCTGTCCAGCTCCCCTGGTACCAAATGTTCTCCTCGGATGTGACTTGGCAGCTCCTGGGGCCCCCAGGGCTGCAGCCTCATGGAATCCAAGGGGGAATTTGCTCTGGCAAAGCTCAGCTGGCTTTGGGCACCCGTTTGCAGCTGAGACAGCCCTGGACACCCTTGTGCAGGGCAGCCAAGGCCAGGGACACCCAGACAGTGTCTGGAGCACTTTGTGCAGCTCTGGGGTCCCCAGCACAGGGAGGACATGGAGCT
This sequence comes from Chaetura pelagica, assembly GCF_000747805.2. Lineage (NCBI taxonomy): Eukaryota > Metazoa > Chordata > Aves > Apodiformes > Apodidae > Chaetura > Chaetura pelagica. Next base: position 57,558 of record NW_009954496.1, read on the forward strand.
GTTGGAGAGAGGCCAGAGGAGGCCCTGGAGATGCTGGGAGGGCTGGAGCAGCTCTGGAGCCAGGCTGGGAGAGTTGGGGTGTTCAGCCTGGAGAAGAGAAGGCTCCAGGGAGACCTGAGAGCAGCTTCCAGGGCCTGAAGGGGCTCCAGGAAAGCTGGGGAGGGGCTTGGGACAAGGGCAGGGAGGGATGGGAGCAGGGGGAAGGGTTTCCAGCTGGCAGAGGGAGCTGGAGCTGAGATGGGAGGGAGAAATTCTGGGCTGTGAGGGTGGGGAGAGCCTGGCCCAGGTTGCCCAGGGAAGCTGTGGCTGCCCCATCCCTGGCAGTGTTGAAGGGCAGGTTGGATGGGGCTTGGAGCAGCCTGGGCTGCTGGGAGGTGTCCCTGCCCATGCAGGGGGTTGGAACCTGTTGATCTTTATGGTCCCTTCCAACCCAAACCATTCCATGATCCCCAACACCCACCTACAACCACCCTCCCCACCCAACCCAAACCCAGCAGAAAAGCCCCAAAGGGACAAATCCCAGTTGCCCTTTGGCAGCTTCAACCGGGGCTGCTTGTTCCTTAACTCCTCCCAGTTCTTATCTGGAAAAACCCCAGTGATGAGGCCAAAACAACAAACTGGGTGAGTTACTGAAAAACAAACAACCCAGGGTTCTATAAACCAACACTGCCCATCACCAACCCCAAGCCTGAGAGTTAAAGAAATAAATGCAGATTAAGGAATGGGATGAAGGAAATAAATGTGAGGGGAGGAAAGAAAACAAACCCAGGGGAATGGGATCCTGTGGGAGGGAAGGGAATGGGAGCAAAGTAAATCCCAGTTTGGACTGGGATCCTGTGGGAGGGAAGGGAATGGGAGCAAAGCAAATCCCAGTTTGGACTGGGATCCTGTGGGAGGGAAGGGAATGGGAGCAAAGCAAATCCCAGTTTGGACTGGGATCCTGTGGGAGGGAAGGGAATGGGAGCAAAGCAAATCCCAGTTTGGACTGGGATCCTGTGGGAGCAGTTTTGCGAAGTCCAGCAGGAGCAAAACCCACGGGCAGCTCTGTCACTCGTGGGGTGGCAAGTTCAGAAGGAAGACAAGTGGGAGATAAAGGAATCATCCTCATCCTTCCCGTTGGAAGGGGTTGCAGCCCTGCTGGTTCCAACGTCCTGGAGCTGCAGCCCAAGCCCCACCTCCCCCAGCCATCCCCACCTCCGGACTGGGAAGGAAAAGTCCTGAATGGTCCCAGCTGGGCAGAGGGAACTTTGTCCTCCCTGAGCAGTGGGGATCCGAGTCCTGGAATTGTGAGTAGGGCAGAGCCTGCCCCTCTTGCTGCTGGGCTGGGGAGGGGGCTGCTGAGACCCCCCTGGGGCTGTGGGATGAGGTTTGGGGCTTGGGGAGCTGGGAAAGTTCCCGTGGAGGTGGGAAAGTGCTCGTGGAGGTGGGAAGTTTCTTGTGGAGCTGGGCAAGTGGTCGTGGAGGTGGGCAAGTGGTCGTGGAGGTGGGCGAGTTTCTCGTGGAGGTGGGAATGTTCTTGTGGAGCTGGGAAGTTTCTTGTGGAGCTGGGAAAGTTGCTCCAGCTGCTTCTTTCCCCCCGGGTTGGTTTTTTGCAAGATTCCATGACCCCCCCCTTTTATTTCTTCCTTGGCTTTGCAGTGGGGTTTTCCCAGCAGCTCCAAGGGGGGTGGGAAAGGAGCAGCCCCCCCCTTTGCTCTTCATGCCCTTTCCTTGCACGTGGATTTTGCTGCTTCTCCTGGGCTTTGGGTTCCTTGGACTCTTTGTTTTCCCTGCCCAGGGAGGCAGCTCTGCTGGTTTCCCCCTTTGCAGGGAGTTTTTTCCCAAACCCTGGGGCTGCCACGCTGGGTTTCTCTGTGTGGTTTTGCTGCTTCTTTCCCTGGCAACGGTTCTTCCCACCCCAGGTCCTGGTGGCACCTCAGGGAGGTGCCAGGCAGGGCTGTTGGTGCCACAGGGGCATCCTGGCCAGACCCAAACCTCCCCAGCTTCATATTTCCTGGGAGAGGAACCGAGTCAAGGCAGGATCACCCTGTTGCTTGGGAAAAAGCTGCTGAGACCCTCCTGGCTGGGAGAAAATTGGTGCTGGGGGAGCAGGATTTGGTGCTGGGGGAGCAGGATGAGCTCCAGGGAGAGCAGCCCTGGGGTGAAGGTGCAAGATGGTGAAGGGACCAAGGTGATGGGGCTGCATCCCTTGCATTTGGGAGGTGCATTTGGGGTGGGCTCAGCCTGGGGACAAGCCCCATGTCCCTGGCTGCTCCTGCTGCCATCCCTGAGCCTTCCTCAGCTGGGCAGTCCTGGGGAAAAGAGGCTTGTTTTTAGGGTTTTATTTCCTCTTGGATCTTGCAAATGGTGGGTCCCTTAAACCTGCCAGTGGTGGAGGTGGGCACAGGCTCCTGGGAACCAGCCTGTCCCCCCTGCAAACTGGGGGGCTTAACCCTCAGAGGGGAGGTTCAGTGCTGGGAGAAGATGCAGAGCCCAGCTGGGCACGGGCACACACCTGCCCCTGTCAGGTTTCAGCTGTGGTTTGGGCACGGGGACAACTGGGATGGCTGGGGTGGGATGGGGTGGGACCACATCCGAGCCTGGGTGGGGGTTGTTGCATCCCCTGCTTCCAGCTCCTGTGCTGCATCCTTGGCTGGAGGGAGAGGGAAGAAAGGGGGGGGTTTTGGGGGGAACCCCTCAGGGCACAGGCTTGGGGTTGCTCCAGGAGGCTTCGTGTCCACCTAGAGAGGCTGAAAAGTCCTGCTCCTGCTCCTGCTCCTGCTCCTGCTCCTGCTCAGGAGGTTTCTCTTGACTCAAGAGGCTTGGAGTTCCCAAGGGTCTCTGCAAGGTGGGGGGAGGGACCCTGGGTCTCAACCCTCTGGTGCTTTGGGGCAATTGCTGTGTCAGAGGGGAACCCCCCTCACTCCTGTCTCACCTGAATCATAGAACCACAGACTGGTTTGGGTTGGGAGGGACCTTCAAGATCATCTAGATCCAACCCCCTGCATGGGCAGGGACACCTCCCTGTTCTTCCTCTGGGCTCACTCCTCACTCAGCCCTGCTGGGCTTCTTGATCTGCTGCCTTCCCTGCAGCAGCCCAGGAATCCCTGGGGATCTTGGTTTAGTAACAAAGCAGGTCCCACCCCACCTTCTCTGTTCTTCCTGGCTCCCAGTTTGGTCCCAGTGCCGCCCTGAGGTTGCTGGTTTGCACTGGGCAGGCCTCTCTGCAGCACTTCCCAGCTTCATCCTCCACTTGCTGCCCATGCCCTGGCAGGACCCAGGGGCAGATGTTTGGTGTCTCAAGCCATTCCTTTGCTAAATGTGGGTTTGAGGGATGATTTGAGAGCCTCCTTATCCAGCCTGGGACCTTTTCTTGGGCCCCTGGCTTTGGGGATGTTCATTTTCAAAAGAAATGGAGACACTGGTGTGAGGGACACGGGGAGTTTCTGGCTTGGAACGTGATTCAAACCCTGCAGGGCTCTGAAATACCCTCTGGGGGTGGGGGGGTGGCTGGAAAAACCTGGGGATAAGGTTCTCCCCAGGGATGCAGGAGAGGACTCCCTGCTGTCCAAGCCCAGGATGCTCAGCCAGGACCAGATGTGGCTCCAGCTGCAGGGCTGGGAACTTCCAGGATCTGATCTCCTTTCTCACTGGGCTTCCTTGATCCCTCTGATCCCCCCACCCCAGCCCTGCCCTCGGGGTGAGCAGGAGATGCTTCTTCCCAAGGCTGGGACAAAACAACCTGGCAGCCAAGAGAAGAGCAGCAGGATCCCCCAGAGACCTTCTGCAGCCTGGTTCAACCTGAAACCACAGCAGGATGACATTCAGTTGTGCCCTGAATTCACTCCCCCTGCTGCCCAAAACCTCAGCCTCTCTCCCCTTCTCTCCAGCCCCTGGTTCCTGCTCTTGCTCCCTGACCCAACGTTGCCCCATAATGTCACCAAAACCCCTTTCACCCTCAGTGTTTCCTCCTGGGTGTTTATAACCAGCTCCTTCCCACCTCACTCTTGCTGGCTGAGGAAGTTTTTCACTTCCCCCAAACTCTGCTCTCAGTTCCCTGTTCCCTGGAGCAGCTTTTCCCTGCCCTCCTGGCAGCCCCTCTTGCATGCAGGGACCAGGACCATCCCCAGCTCCCCCAGCAGCAAATCTTACTGTTCTCCCCTCAACATTTGGGGGACACTGGGACTGATAATCTATGGATTAGTCTAGAGAGTGAACACGACCCCCCCTGAGTCCCCTGTGGAAATAAATGAGTAAGAGGCAAGTTGGGGTGTGGGTGCTGCCCGTGCAGCACCAGCTCCGTGGCAGGGGCAGGAGGGAGATCCTGGGGTTTGGGGGGTTTGTTAGAAGTTAGAGATCATTCAGCTCTTGTGAGACCCCCCTGCAGGGCTGGGAACAGCTCTGGGGTCCCCAGCACAGGGAGGACACGGAGCTGTTGGAGAGAGGCCAGAGGAGGCCCCGGAGATGCTGGGAGGGCTGGAGCAGCTCTGGAGCCAGGCTGGGAGAGTTGGGGTGTTCAGCCTGGAGAAGAGAAGACTCCAGGGAGAGCTGAGAGCAGCTTCCAGTGCCTGAAGGGGCTCCAGGAAAGCTGGGGAGGGGCTTGGGACAAGGGCAGGGAGGGATGGGAGCAGGGGGAAGGGTTTCCAGCTGGCAGAGGGAGCTGGAGCTGAGATGGGAGGGAGAAATTCTGGGCTGTGAGGGTGGGGAGAGCCTGGCCCAGGTTGCCCAGGGAAGCTGTGGCTGCCCCATCCCTGGGGGTGTTGAAGGGCAGGTTGGATGGGGCTTTGAGTCGGCGCGGGCGCTGGGAGGTGTCCCTGCCCATGCAGGGGGGTTGGAACTGGATGATCTTTGTGATCCCTTCCAACCCAAACCAGTCTGTGATTCTATGATTCCATCAGTAAAGCACAAGCTGAGATGCTTCTGTAAGAGCTTGGACTCCCCAGTGACCTCCCCAGCACCCCCAGAGCTGCTCCCTGCCCAACCTTCACCTCCAAACTGCTGGGATGTTGGACTCAGGTTCCCCCACACTCCAGGGAGGGGTTTTAGGCTGAGCAGGAAAACACCCTGTTTGGCTTTCAGGGGGCTGTGCCAGGGGCAGCCTGGGAGCCTCTCACTTCTGCAGGAGATGAGAAAGCTCCTCCCCAGGAAAGAGGGGGTTTAGGGTCTTTTTGCAAGCACTGATACCAGCCCTGCAGCACAGGCAGGAAGGATCTAACTCCAGGTCTGTGAGACCAGGTTGTTGCAGATGGTGTGAAGGAAACCACTCACCCCCTTCCCAAACCCAGAGAGACCACCATGAGCCACTGGAGAACAGCCAGGCTGTGTGTGCACACCATGGTCCCACCAAGTGCTGCTGGTTGTCAGCTGGGAGGGGGATCCAGAGGGTTGGGGTGGGTTGGAGAACCAGGCTGTGTCCAAGGAGTAGGAGGGAGGGCAGAGGTTGCTCCAAGGTGCCTTCAGAGCCAAGGGCAGCCCAGCAGCAACCCCCCTGCTTCCCAGGCCCCCTCCTGCCAGCACCAGGTTTCTGCACGTTGGTCTCTTGGGACATTTCTGCAAAGCTGGAGTAGATGCCACCACTTGATTTCAGTCCTCTGCTCCTGCTGAGCCACCCATCAGGATGACAAAGCTGCTGGGAGCAGCTGGGTGGGTTGGTGGCCTCTCACTGACCAACGAGGATGGGCTTGACCCTGCATGGATGAGATGTCTGAGAAACACAGGGATGGGGCAGGGAGGGGTGGGAAAGGTCTGTTCCTGCCTGAACATCTCCCCATGGGGCTGGCTCAGCAGGAGGGGTCCCTTCTTGGGGTGGTCTTATAGAATCACAGACTGGTTTGGGTTGGAAGGGACCTTCAAGATCATCCAGTCCCACCCCTGCCATGGGCAGGGACACCTCCCACCAGCCCAGGCTGCTCCAAGCCCCATCCAACCTGCCCTTCAACACCCCCAGGGATGGGGCAGCCACAGCTTCCCTGGGCAACCTGGGCCAGGCTCTCCCCACCCTCACAGCCCAGAATTTCTCCCTCATGTTCAGCTTGACCCTCCTGTGCTCCAGCTTGTGCCCATTGCCCCTTGTCCTGTCCCTGGGCACTGGGACTGGTTCCACCCCCTGACACCCCCTTCAGTCTTGCCCCAAGGTCAATCTCCTACCAAGAAGACTATGAAGCTGATGGGGGAAGAGGTTGGACTAATTCCAGGTGAAGCAGCTCCTGGGACACCCTGGAGGGTTTAAGGATGCAGATATTTAAAGGAGGGTCTGGAAAGGATGGGCAGGGGCACCAAAATGCCCCAAGGGACCACAGGGTTGGTTGTTGGGTGAGGAGGGCTGGGGGAGGTGTTCAGATAGATAACCAGGAGAGAAGGGCATCAAGCCCCAGTGTCACCTGCTCCATGAATGTGCCCATCCCTGCAAACCCAGGCTCTCCTTCCCTTCCCCTTTCCTTCCCCTTCCCTTCCCCTTTTCTTCCCCTTCCCTTCCCCTTTTCTTCCCCTTCCCTTCCCCTTTTCTTCCCCTTCCCTTCCCCTTTTCTTCCCCTTCCCTTCCCCTTTTCTTCCCCCTGCCCTCCCCCTTCCCTTCCCCTGCCCTTCCCCTTCCCTTCCCCTCCCCTTCCCCTTCCCTTCCCCTTCCCTTCCCCTTCCCTTCCCCTTCCCTTCCCCTTCCCTTCCCCTTCCCCCTCTGGCATCTCTTTCTTTCCCAGTGTCACCCCTGAGCTTTCAGGAGGCTCCAGCAGCCAAGTCAGGAGCTGTAAATAACCCAGCCCAGCTCTGCTCCCAGAGCCAGGCAGGTGCTGCTGCTCAGCCCAGCAGAGCTTCAGGGGAGCTTTGCACTGTTGCTTGAAGTTATGATCAGATTTACCTTATTGCTCCCATCCTGTGTTTTCTCCTGCCTCTTGGGATGGAGCTGAGGCAGCTTTTTGCAGAGGATGCCACAGGGCTGCTCACTCAGCAGCCTCCATGGCCCCCTCTTTATTGACCCTCCCACCCTCTGGGCTGCACTTCAGGGTTGTAGAAACACCAGGAGCTCCTCCTGGTAGAACTGACATCAACCCACAGTCAGTGAGGGTGTTTGAGGAGCTCTTGCTCCTTTGCTTCTCCTCGTTGGGGGGAAAGAGAAATTACACCAAGAAGAAAAAGACTGCAGAGCCTTTCACCTCGTTTGCTGGGGGGGGGAAACATCCAGCAGAGTGTGGTGAACAAGGAGCTTGGGGGCTTGAATGTCCCTGCAAACAATGGAGCTTCCTGAGGAGGAAGTCTTGGGGCTAAAGGACCCAACCGAGACCTTGTCAAAGAATGGACTCCCCAGATGGAGTGGGAAGGGAGGAGGAGGGGGCAGGTGGGCAGGGAAGCAGCTCAGCAGGGCAGGGAGGGGGATGTTGCCTTCCCAGGGGTTTCCATTTCTTTGCCTGGTTCAATTCGGGTGGTGGGTGGGAGCCAGGAAGCAGAGGTGGAAGGTTCCTTCCTGGGGAGATGCAGGAACACCAGGGGTGAAAAGGAGAGGCAGGAATCACAGAATCATGGAATGGTTTGTGATGGAAGGGACCTTCAAGATCATCTAGATCCAACCCCCTGCCATGGGCAGGGACGCCCTTCAACACCCCCAGGGATGGGGCAGCCACAGCTTCCCTGGGCAACCTGGGCCAGGCTCTCCCCACCCTCACAGCCCAGAATTTCTCCCTCCCATCTCAGCTCCAGCTCCCTCTGCCAGCTGGAACCCCTTCCCCCTGCTCCCATCCCTCCCTGCCCTTGTCCCAAGCCCCTCCCCAGCTTTCCTGGAGCCCCTTCAGGCACTGGAAGCTGCTCTCAGCTCTCC
>NW_009954496.1:65492-73484 GCF_000747805.2 Chaetura pelagica
CTCTCCAACAGCTCCGTGTCCTCCCTGTGCTGGGGACCCCCAAACTGGGCACACCTGTGTGTGAGCAGTGAAACCCCCCTAACCAGGAGCAGGGGGGTGCAGACACTTACGTTTGATGAACTTGCTCAGGGAGAGGTTTTGCAGGTGCTCAGAGCTGGGCCTGAGCTGGCTCAGCACATCCTTGCTCTTCTTGCTGCCCCTCTCCTTCCCACTCGCCACCTGGGGACAGACAAGAGGTTGTCACTGGACCCTCCAGGCCTGAGCTTCCTCTGAACTCACCTTTTCTCTCCCAAATCATCATGTGGCTGCTAGGAGGTGTCCCTGCCCATGCAGGGGTTGGAACTGGATGGTCTTGAAGGTCCCTTCCCACCCAAACCAGTCCATGATTCTCCTGCTCCTGGACATCTCACCTCACTGGGACCTCCTGGTACTTTAATGCTTTGGATGATTTTTAGCCCCCAGAGCAGCAAGGAAGGGGCACCCTCTGCCACCCTGCTCCATGGAAGGGGACAGATCCTGCTGATCCCCCCATTATTCCTTCTCTGCTCAGGGGAACAACATTTCACAGCTGCAGGTCAGATGGGCCCGGGTGTCCCTGCTGAGTTTGAGCCTGAGCTGGTGCTCCCAGCCCTGCAGGGCACAAACCCAGGGGCCCACGGGCCCTGAGCCCTTGGGGTCACGATGCCCCTGCTCACCAGTGGTCCTGGCAGGGAAGGAGAACTGGGAGATGGAGGGTTTGGATCATCCAATCCACCTGGAGTCCTGGGGGCAGGGCTGGGCCCCTCAGGACAAGAAGGACATGGAGGGGCTGGAGCGTGTCCAGGGAAGGGCCCCGGAGCTGGGGAAGGGGCTGGAGCAGGAGGAGAAGGGGCTGGAGAACTTGTGAGGAGCAGCTGAGGGAGCTGGGGGTGTCCAGCCTGGAGCAAAGGAGGCTGAGGGGAGACCTGCTGGCTCTGCAGCTGCTGAGAGGAGGTTGGAGCCAGGGGGGTCGGGCTCTGCTCCCCAGGAACAAGCGACAGGACAAGAGGGAACGGCCTCAAGTTGTGCCAGGGGAGGTTGAGGTTGGATCTGGGGAACAATTTCTCCCTGGCAAGGGTTGTCAGGGCCTGGCCCAGGCTGCCCAGGGCAGGGGGGGAGTCCCCATCCCTGGAGGGGTTTCCAAGCCCTGGAGATGGTGCTGAGGGACACGGGGCAGGGGTGGCCTGGGCAGGGTTGGTTTAATGGTTGGACTGGAGGATCTTCAAGGTATTTTCCAACCAAAAAGGTCTATGATTCTAATGCAGCCCAGATGTTTCTCCTTGTGGTGATGGAGAGTTGTTGTCTTGTGTTCAACCCAAGGTCCTTCTCCCCAGGGTTGTTCTGCTCCCAGCCTGTGCTGCTGCCTGGGGTTGTTCCTCCCCAGGGACAGGACTTTGCTTCTTCTCCTGGCAGAACTTCCTCAAGTTCTCCAGCTGGTTGAGGTCCCTCTGGATGGCAGCACAACCATCCTTGGTGTCAATCTTGCATCTCCTGCCAACTCTGCCCCAGCAGCCCGGGCACCGAGAGGGCTGTAAAGCCCGATAAGGACCTTGAACAGGACTCAGTTCAATAATCTTTGAACCGTGTTGCCCTGGATTATGTTGATCAGCACCTGCTTTAATTACACTCTGGGATGGGTGGGATGGAGAACCAAGATCCCAGCCCTGCTTGGATTGCTCCTGATGAACCTCTCGGGTGTCCTGGTGACTGACATGGGGTCCCCAGGCTGCTTGGTGCCTTTGCAGAAGCAAAACACTGGAAGAAATGAAACCTGGGGGTTGATTAGTTGCTCCTAATTCCTTATGACAACCATGTGCTGCTGTGTGGGTGTTTCCTGAGCCCAACAGGAATTTGCTGTGCTGAGCTGGGTGGCAGAGCCCTGGGCCAGGCTGCACAGAGAGGTTGTGGAGTCTCCTTCTCTGGAGACTTTCCAGACCTTTCTGGACGTTGTTCCTGTGGGATCTGCCCTGGTTTTATGGTCCTGCTCTGGCACAGGGGGTTGGGACTTGAGGATCTGGGGAGGTCCCGTCCAAGCCCTGCCAGGCTGAGATGCTGTGATGTGGGCAGAGCAGCTGAACGTGGTGCTGGGTGATCTCTTTTGGCAGGAGGACACGGCAGAGCTGGCAGGATGAGCAGAACAGCCACGAAGAGCAGCTCCCTGGGTCCCTCCCAGCAAACACTCTGCAGGAACCCTTTTCTCAGTGTCAAGGTAAATCCCTGGAACCCCCAGCTCGGGTTGTTGGGCTGGGCAGGAGATGCTGAGCCTTCTGCAGAAGGCACTGATGGGGTTTCTCCTGGCACAAGGTGTTTGGGAAGTGCTCCCCATGGCCCTGGGGGTGCAGGAGGTTCCTCCCAGCAGCAGCAACAGCCCTGGGGTGTTGCAAGGCCAGTTGGACCTTCAGGTTCTGCCACCTCTGACTTCTGTCCATGAAGGTCCCAGAGCACAGGGGAAACAAACCCCAGATCTCCAAGAGGTTCTGAACCTCGGGCTTTGTGGGAGTTGTTTTTTTAAGTGATATCCATGATAACAGCAAGAGGACAAGGGGGGATGGGTTAGAACAGCAAGAGGGGAGATTGAGGTTGGACATCAGGTGGAAATTCTTCAGTGTGAGGGTGGGGAGAGCCTGGCCCAGGTTGCCCAGGGAAGCTGTGGCTGCCCCATCCCTGGGGGTGTTGAAGGGCAGGTTGGATGGGGCTTGGAGCAGCCTGGGCTGCTGGGAGGTGTCCCTGCCCATGCAGGGAGGTTGGAACCTGATGATCTTTAAGGCTCCTTCCAACCCAAACCAGTCCATGACTCTGTGAATTGTGCACTCACAGAGGAACGTGCTGCTTTCCTTTACATTTTGAAGATGTTTTTGCAGGCTTTCCTCTCCCCAGCCCTACACCCCATCAGGGAGATGTTTCTGCTGTCACTCCACACGTGTCAGAGCCCAGGGAGATGCCCTCAATCCCAAGCAGCCAGGAAATTGCAGAAGTGGGGATGAAACACCCAGGACTCTTCTCTCCATGGTCTGGAAATAAAACCAGCTGGCAGAGGGAGCTGGAGCTGAGATGGGAGGGAGAAATTCTGGGCTGTGAGGGTGGGGAGAGCCTGGCCCAGGTTGCCCAGAGAAGCTGTGGCTGCCCCATCCCTGGGGGTGTTGAAGGGCAGGTTGGATGGGGCTTGGAGCAGCCTGGGCTGCTGGGAGGTGTCCCTGCCCATGCAGGGGGGTTGGAACTGGATGATCTTTGAGGTCCCTTCCAACCCAAACCATCCCATGCTTCTATGCTTCTCACCCCCAGGGCAGAGCTGACCATGCAGGTCACAATTCTGCTCAGCTCAGCACAGGATGTTTTCCCCAGATCTCTTTTCTTTTCTTTTTTTTTCAAGAGTTTTCTGTTTGTTTGGGGTTGTTGTGTTGTGTTCTTTTTTTTGGCTTTCAAGAAGTGAGGTCACCCCGTCCGGTTTCTAAATGACTTCTGCAGAAAACACAACTTCAAGGGGCCAGGGTTGGACTTGTTCCTGCAGAAACACAAATCATTGCACAATGGGGAATTGGCTGAAGGACCAAAACTCACAGCTCTGCAGTTTTTTACATATAGATAGAAATGAATGTAGGTATGAAGGGATGAGAGAATGTGTGATGAAAACTGATGGACACGTGTCCAAAATGCAGCTGAGAGAGGCTGGAGAGGTGGGTGCTGCAAACTGCATGAAGCCCCACACAGCCAAGTGCAAGGTCCTGCACCTGGGGCAGGACCATCCCAAGCACAGACCCAGGTGAGACTGAAAACAGCCCCGAGGAGAAGGACCTGGGGGTGATGGTGGATGAGAAGCTCAACGTGAGCTGGAGCCCAGAACCCACCCGTGTCCTGGGCTGTGTCACCAGCAGCGTGAGCAGCAGGGCCAGGGAGGGGATTGTCCCCTCTGCTCTGCTCTGCTGAGACCCCCCTGCAGGGCTGGGAACAGCTCTGGGGTCCCCAGCACAGGAAGGACACGGAGCTGTTGGAGAGAGGCCAGAGGAGGCCCTGGAGATGCTGGGAGGGCTGGAGCAGCTCTGGAGCCAGGCTGGGAGAGTTGGGGTGTTCAGCCTGGAGAAGAGAAGGCTCCAGGGAGAGCTGAGAGCAGCTTCCAGTGCCTGAAGGGGCTCCAGGAAAGCTGGGGAGGGGCTTGGGACAAGGGCAGGGAGGGATGGGAGCAGGGGGAAGGGTTTCCAGCTGGCAGAGGGAGCTGGAGCTGAGATGGGAGGGAGAAATTCTGGGCTGTGAGGGTGGGGAGAGCCTGGCCCAGGTTGCCCAGGGAAGCTGTGGCTGCCCCATCCCTGGGGGTGTTGAAGGGCAGGTTGGATGGGGCTTGGAGCAGCCTGGGCTGCTGGGAGGTGTCCCTGCCCATGCAGGGAGGTTGGAACCTGATGATCTTTAAGGCTCCTTCCAACCCAAACCGTTCCATGTTTCTATGGTCATCCAGAGCTGGCAGGGAATGCCCTCAGGGCTGATCCCTGAGCCTTCAGGGATACCTGGCATGAGTTCCTACAGGCCATCCCAGCAGGTTAAATGAGTTCTGCTGCTGCTTCCATCCAAGTCCAACACCTACTAGATGATCTGTAAAGGTCCCTTCCAACCCAAACCTCTCCATGATTCTACTGTCTTAGCTTCAAGAGTCATTAAGCATCATATGCTGGGCTCAAGAAGTTTGGAAAGAGCATTTCTGCTAAAGAGCAAAGACATGGAGGGACAGTTTGGGATCCTCTGATGGACAAGAACACACACACAGGCTTTATAAACATCTCTTTCTGCAGCAGAACCTTTTAAAGACTGAGTGTGTGTTACTCACCAGTTCAGCAGATGGAAGGGAAACAGGCTGAGGGTGATTCAGTCCTTGGCACTGAACCAGTCCATTCTGTGATCCACTGTGGTCAATACATAAAGTGGCTTTTTCCAACCAAACTGGGATGTCTGGAAGACCCAAAAGGCCAGTGGGACATTTAGAGGCTCTGGTTGCTGATGTTTGAGGTGCAGATGTTTCCAGGTATCCTGTTGTTCCTGAGGTTGGTGAAGCCCTTCCTGGTAGGGATGCCCATGGGAAGGTGACACTGATCATCATGGAATCATCATGAAGTCATGGGATGGTTTGGGTTGGGAGGGACCTTCAAGATCATCTAGATCCAACCCCCTGCATGGGCAGGTACACCTCCCAGCCTGCCCCAAGCCCCATCCAACCTGCCCTTCAACACCCCCAGGGATGGGGCAGCCACAGCTTCCCTGGCCAACCTGGGCCAGGCTCTCCCCACCCTCACAGCCCAGAATTTCCACCTCATGTCCAACCTCAATCTCCCCTCTTCCAGTTCTGATCCATCCCCCCTTGCCCTCCCCATAAGCACAGCCCAGAGCACAGGGGTTTATCACAAGCCAAGGCACAAAACCCTTTCTTAAAATAGTCTCCCAACCACATGGGAACAGCATGAGAGGGACTTCCCTGGGCCATCTGGGGCAGGACTCCCTGTGCTGCTTTCAGAGCCCTTTGCTGGAGGATTCGTTGCCAAAACTGCAGAGTCCAACCCAGGGGTACAAGGGAAGCTTTGTAAGCAGGTTTTATTTCCAGACCATGGAGAGAAGAGTCCTGGGTGTTTCATCCCCACTTCTGCAATTTCCTGGCTGCTTGGGATTGAGGGCATCTCCCTGGGCTCTGACACGTGTGGAGTGACAGCAGAAACATCTCCCTGATGGGGTGTAGGGCTGGGGAGAGGAAAGCCTGCAAAAACATCTTCAAAATGTAAAGGAAAGCAGCACGTTCCTCTGTGAGTGCACAATTCACAGAGTCATGGACTGGTTTGGGTTGGAAGGAGCCTTAAAGATCATCAGGTTCCAACCCCCCTGCATGGGCAGGGACACCTCCCAGCAGCCCAGGCTGCTCCAAGCCCCATCCAACCTGCCCTTCAACACCCCCAGGGATGGGGCAGCCACAGCCTCCCTGGGCAACCTGGGCCAGGCTCTCCCCACCCTCACAGCCCAGAATTTCTCCCTCCCATCTCAGCTCCAGCTCCCTCTGCCAGCTGGAAACCCTTCCCCCTGCTCCCATCCCTCCCTGCCCTTGTCCCAAGTCGGGGGAGCCCAGCAGAGCCAGGTGGGCAGATCCCACCAGTCCCATGTCCAGGGATGGAGGGTTCCCAGCCTCAAACCCCTGGGCAAAGTCCCTGGGTGGCACAGAAGGACCTGCCTGCCCCATGGCACAGACTGACTCCCAGATCTGAGAGAGGTGCAGGGTCTGCACGAGGTCAGTCCTGCCCCACATGTCATGGGAGGTCCCAGAGGAGCCTGGTGCTGGACCCTGCTGGGGCTCACCCAGCCCCCCAACCAGCTACAAGTGGGCAAACTGGAAATCCAAGTGGCAACCACACACCAGCCCTGCCCAGCTCTCTTGTTCCTCACTCATTACAACATTCCCCAGCCTAGGAATGCTGGTGGGGAAGGTGGTTGCCCACAATGACTCCCTGAGGAGCAAGAGGAGACTTGGCCTCCCAGAGCTTTAACTGCAGGACCTCCCACTTGGCTCCCTAAGGCCCCAACGTGGAGAATTGGGGAGCACAGAAAGTCTGGTAGATCCTGCAAAAACATGTTGTTTGTTTGGGGTCTTTTTATGTGACTTTTTCCCAGAACCAGCTGACTTGAAATCCCTGCAGAAGAAGCTGCAGACAATGGTCTTCACATTCCTAACTTCCTTTCCAACCATTTCCATCTTGATTTTGAGTTTCTAAATGTTCCTCTGCTTGCTCTGGGCTGGGACTTGTGTCCAAGCACCTTTGGGCAATGACCATCTGGCTGTCCAGGCTTTTAGAAACCTCTTGGTCTTTGCTCTCTGCAACTTTCAAGGGCAGAAGTGGGAAGTGTGGACCCCTCTTTGGCTCAGCAGGTATTTTTAAAAAGGCCCACGTGGAGGAAAAGGGATTGAAATGTTTCATTCAAAGCTGCTCTTGGTAAGTCCATCTTAGGAAGCTGAGGAGGTTCAAGTTAAACATGAGGAGGAACTTGTTGCCTGGGAGGGTGGCAGAGCCCTGGGCCAGGCTGCCCAGGGAGGCTGTGGAGGCTCCTGCTCTGGAGACATCCCAGCCCCTCTGGAGGCTCCTGTGGGACCTGCTGGAGGTGACCCTGCCCTAGGGGGTTGCATGGATGATCTCCAGAGGTCCCTTCCAACCCTGACCACTCTATGATGCTGACTCTGCCAGGCAACCCATGGGGATTTCCTTCCCTTGGGTTCCTCCTGCTGTTTGCACTGTGGTCGGATGCCCTGGCAGCTCCTTCACCATCCCCACTCCCTTGGGGGGACACCACGGGTACCTGAGGGCTCTTGCTGGGCTTTTTTTAACCACCCCACCAGCTCCTGCCATTGCCCAGCTCCCCATCCTCCTCCTCCAGTTTCCTGGAGCTGCTGTGATCTCCTCAGGATGCCCTGACTCCAACAGTGCCCTCAAGACCCTTCCATTGACCCAGACTTCTTCCCCACGTTCCCCAGGACCTGCAGCACTGCTTTTCTCTGCCAGAAAAGGGCAGGAGAAGCATTTAAGAAGTCACTGCAGGTTTCAGAGGGGGAGGTCTCTGCACCCCAAGTCTGGGTGTTCATAAAATCACAAAACTATAGAATGGTTTGGGTGGGAAGGGACCTTAAAGATCATCTAGTTCCAACCCCCCCCAGGTTCATCCTCTGAAGTTCTTGCCCTCCAGGCTGTGGCTGGACCCCCAGACCCAAGCAGAATGGGAGGACACAGGAGGTGGTTGCTCCATGGGCTCCATAAAGTGGAGGATCCTCCTCCCAGTGCAGGGCTTTGGTCGGGGTGACCAGCAGCTTTCTGGGGAACAAACCCCAAACCCTTTGATGACCAGATGGTCATTGCCCAAAGGTGCTTGGACACAAGTCCCAGCCCTACCCCAGAGCAAGCAGAGGGACATTTAGAAACTCAAAATCAAGATGGAAATGGTTGGAAAGGAAGAAAGAAGCAG
>NW_009954496.1:73773-74671 GCF_000747805.2 Chaetura pelagica
GGAATGTGAAGACCATTGTCTGCAGCTTCTTCTGCAGGGATTTCAAGTCAGCTGGTTCTGGGAAAAAGTCACATAAAAAGACCCCAAACAAACAACATGTTTTTGCAGGATCTACCAGACTTTCTGTGCTCCCCAATTCTCCACGTTGGGGCTTTAGGGAGCCAAGTGGGAGGTGCTGCAGGTAATGGTGCTGTGGTCCCATCCCTGGGCACACTGGGTGCTGAGCCTGCCCTGCACCTTCACCCCAGCCCAGCCCAGGGGGGGCACAGCTGGACAGTTTCAAACCAGTCTCCCCAGTTTAGCTCCTCCAGGGACTGGAGAGGGTGTTTTGCATACTGGTCACCCCCCCAGCAGACCTGAGCATGATGTCTGGCTGCATGACCACCCAGCCCCTGGCTCAGCCCTTTCCCAAAAGAAAAACACCCCTGGCAAGCTGAGGAGAATTCCAAGCAAGCATTTTAGGGTGAAAAGCCCCAGTTCTGAAGGCTCAGGGAGCAGGGTGGGATGGACACAGGGCTGTTCCCTTCCCACTGGCCTTGGGCATGAGAGAATGGTCCCTGACCTGACCCACTGGCAAGTTCAGACTCAACTTGTGGGGCTCAGGCACAGCCAGGCTGGCAGGCAAACACTGCATGGAGGGACCTGGAAGGTGGCTCTTCATGTCACACCCTCCTGGCAAGCCCATGTGGGGTTCCTCATGTTGGGCAGGATCCACAGCCTGTGCTTGGAGAGGGTGGGAAGTCCTGAGTCCAAACAGCCCCCAGGAGAAGGACCTGGGGGTGATGGTGGATGAGAAGCTCAGCATGAGCTGGAGCCCAGAACCCACCCGTGTCCTGGGCTGTGTCACCAGCAGCGTGAGCAGCAGGGCCAGGGAGGGGATTGTCCCCTCTGCTCTGCT
>NW_009954496.1:74801-87420 GCF_000747805.2 Chaetura pelagica
TCCCATCCCTCCCTGCCCTTGTCCCAAGCCCCTCCCCAGCTTTCCTGGAGCCCCTTCAGGCACTGGAAGCTGCTCTCAGGTCTCCCTGGAGCCTTCTCTTCTCCAGGCTGAACACCCCAACTCTCCCAGCCTGGCTCCAGAGCTGCTCCAGCCCTCCCAGCATCTCTGGGGCCTCCTCTGGCCTCTCTCCAACAGCTCCATGTCTTCCCTTTATGCCCTGAGGTCCTTCAAGCAGAGCTGAGCTGTTGGTCCCCAGGGAAATCTCTCCATTAGGAAGGTCAGGCTGGTGTCAGTGCTGGTCTCCCCTTCCAGGTGTGAAAGGCATCTCTCCAGGCCAGATGTTTTGATCAGGGACAGGGATGTGAACAAGGGAGTTTTGCTGCAGGACAAAGTGCAGCCCCGTGGCTGCAGCCAGAGACAAACAGGGTCACCCATCTCTTCCTCCTTCCTCCTTCCTCCTTCCTCCTCCTCCTGGCAGATCAGCAGCCCTGCTGGGATTTGGTGGCTCAGAGCAAACAGTCCCTACAGCCAGAGCTGGGGCCCTTGCCCAGAGGTGACACCAGGGTGTCCTTTGCAGGGTCACCTCTTTTCCTCCTGCTTCAGGCTGCCCAGACAGGGGAGAATTAGGACACGAGGAAGAAATTCTTTACCCTGAGGGTGGTGGACACTGGAACAGGCTGCCCAGAGAGGTGGAGACATTCCCTGGAGACCCTCAAGGTCTCTGAGCAGCCTGGTCTAGTGTGAGATGTCCCTGCTTCTCGTAGGGGGGTTGGACTAGAGGACCTTTGGAGGTCCCTTCCACCCCAAGACCTTCTGTGATTCTCTGATCTATGATTCTGTGATGATACAATCCCAGCTTCCCAACCCATTTTGGTGTCCTGGGCTGGAGAGGATGGGTGGGCAGGTGCTGAGCTGCTGTGAAGCAACACGGGGTGGAGGTCCTGGCTTGGGATCTGCTCTGGGTGCCTGGAAAAGAAAAGGAATCTGACCTCAATGTTTCCACCTGAACTGGTGGGGGTGGGAAGCAGAGCCTGGACACAGTCAGCATGTCCTGCAGGAATGGAGGAGTTTCAGCAGAGCTGACCCTGGGGAAGTTTTTCCTTGGGCTGGGGGATGTTTTCCTAGTCCTGTTGTGTCCCTCAGTGGGTGACAGGAGGCTGTAAAAAGGAAGGTCCTGGATTGCATCCTGCTTTGCATGATGCCAACGTGTCACTGGTGGTGGTGGGACCCATAGCCTGGTGCTCCAGTCCTCAGGGAGCTGAGAACATCCTCCCTTTCCCTTTGCTGAGCTGGAAATAGTCCCTCTGTTTGCCAAAGAGCCCAGCTGGGCAGTGACCCAACTTCTTCAGCCCTGGGTCAGAATGAGAGAGCAGAAATCCAGGCCAGGCTGAGCAGCTCCTCCAGGCAAGACTCATTCCTGGTGGGAGCTGGGAGCAAGAAATGCTCCACTCTGGCCAGAGAGTGGGAAAACATCTACCAAAACAGCAGCATCTTGGTGGCTTTGGGCAGCATCCAGGTCTGCAGGGAACCCAGGATATCCAGCCTGTCCTGCAGGGAGATGAGAGCTCCATCTCCTGAGGATTGGCTATTTTAACTCCTTTGGGGACTGGAAGGATGCCAGCCAGGTGGCAGCAGGGAAGGAGATGGCTCTCCAGCTCTTCTCCTTCCCCAGGTACTTTGCAGAGCTGTAGGTGAAGGGGAAGGTGTTCCCCATCCCTCCTGGGGCAGTTCCTTTGTTTCTTGGGTGCCAAACTCTGGAGGAAGTCTGGTTCAGGGGGTTTTCTGTGAGCTGATGGTTTCCTTCTGGAAGTGGAGACACATCAGCACGTGTTCCAAAAGGAGATGATGTCCTCTCCATCCAGGAGGCAAGGAGCCTGAATTCCTCTCCCTGACCTTCTTCTGACTTTCTCTGAAGAAACTGCTTGTGGCTGTGATGGGAAGGGCTTGTTCCTGTCCCAGAGGAGCTTCAAGCCAGCACTGGGATGGTTGCCTTCCTTGGCCTGGGCAGGAGTGGGAAGGTTGTGCAACTTCCCACTTGAGCTGCTGGATTCTGGGGTCAAGGCCAACACAAACTCACAAGCTCTGAAGTGAAACGACTTTCTCTGCCCAAAGCCACTTCCAGCTGGAGGAACTGAGCCCTCCTGACAAACACCAGCCCTGTTGCCCCCTTTTTTTTTTTTGGCAGAGGAGTGTGTCCTGGTTCTGAGCTCGTTTTAAAAGGCCACAGGTGGTAGGAGTGGGGGTAACAGATCAAAGGCTCCTGGTGAATAATTGTGCTTTTGTACAGGGGATTGTAGAATCACAGAGTCATGGAATGGTGGGAGTTAAAAGGCACCTTCAAGATCATCCAGTCCCACCCCTGCATGGGCAGGGACACCTCCCAGCAGCCCAGGCTGCTCCAAGCCCCATCCAACCTGCCCTTCAACACTGCCAGGGAGGGGCCAGCCACAGCTTCCCTGGGCAACCTGGGCCAGGCTCTCCCCCACCTCCCAGCCCAGAATTTCTCCCTCCCATCTCAGCTCCAGCTCCCTCTGCCAGCTGGAAACCCTTCCCCCTGCTCCCATCCCTCCCTGCCCTTGTCCCAAGCCCCTCCCCAGCTTTCCTGGAGCCCCTTCAGGCACTGGAAGCTGCTCTCAGCTCTCCCTGGAGCCTTCTCTTCTCCAGGCTGAACACCCCAACTCTCCCAGCCTGGCTCCAGAGCTGCTCCAGCCCTCCCAGCATCTCCGGGGCCTCCTCTGGCCTCTCTCCAACAGCTCCGTGTCCTTCCTGTGCTGGGGACCCCAGAGCTGTTCCCAGCCCTGCAGGGGGGTCTCAGCAGAGCTGATGAAGGTGTGTAGCTGCCACCCGTGGTGCTGCAGCTCTCAGTGACCGTGCTGGGTGCTCTCCTTTTGTGTTGGCAGTTCTTCGTGCTGTGCCACGGGCTCCTGCAGCTCTCCCAGCTCCTGGTCTCTGGCTACCTGAAAAGCTCCATCTCCACCATCGAGAGACGCTACGGCCTGTCCAGCCAGACCTCAGGGCTGCTGGCCTCCTTCAACGAGGTGAAAACCAGCCTGGTTCTTCTCAGCCAAGGCTCTCCCCCTGCTCCTCTCCTTCCCCTGTGACAGCTCCTGGTGTGGTGTGTCCTGCTGCAGGTGGGGAACACGTTGCTCATCGTCTTCGTCAGCTACTTCGGGAGCAGAGTGCACAGGCCGCGGCTCATCGGCTGCGGGGCCATCCTGGTGTCCCTGGCCGGGTTCCTCATGGCTCTGCCCCACTTCATTACTGGACCCTATGAGTATGACCAGTCTGTTGCCAGTAGGTACTCCAGGAACTTGTTTTATACCTTCTAGGAGAGAGAAGAAGTGACCTTCCCTGGAGGGGCTGCGAGATGTTGGGGTGTCCTCAGGGTTAAATCATCTCAGGTCTTGAGAGGCAACAGTTGGATGGTGGGAGGCAGAGCTGGGGGGCAGCTGGAACCACAGGGAAGTGGGCATGAAACCCACCAGAACACAGGCTGAGCCTCTGGTTCCCCTTCTCTTCTGCATGTCCATGTGGCAAAGAGCAGGTAGCAGGGAGGTCTCCAACCAGGGGAGCTCCCATCCTGTGAGCTGAGGCAGGTTGTCCTCGTGGACATGAGCTGCTCCCTTAATCCCATAGCACGGATAAGGTAAGTTCCCATGGACTCTGAAGTCATTTATGGGGAGGAAACAAAGAGTTCTGGGGAGGAAAACGTGAGTTATGGGGAGGAAAACATGGGTTATGGGGAAGGAAACGAGTTCTGGGGAGGAAAACGTGAGTTGTGGGGAAGGAAATGAGTTCTGGGGAGGAAACAAGAGTTTTGGAGAGGAAAACATGGGTTATGGGGAAGGAAACGAGTTCTGGGGAGGAAAACGTGAGTTGTGGGGAAGGAAATGAGTTCTGGGGAGGAAACAAGAGTTTTGGAGAGGAAAACATGGGTTATGGGGAAGGAAACGAGTTCTGGGGAGGAAAACGTGAGTTGTGGGGAAGGAAATGAGTTCTGGGGAGGAAACAAGAGTTTTGGAGAGGAAAACATGGGTTATGGGGAAGGAAACGAGTTCTGGGGAGGAAAACGTGAGTTGTGGGGAAGGAAATGAGTTCTGGGGAGGAAACAAGAGTTTTGGAGAGGAAAACATGGGTTATGGGGAAGGAAACGAGTTCTGGGGACGAAAACATGAGTTATGGGGAAGGAAACAGGAGTTCTGGGGAGGAAAACATGAGTTCTGGGGAAGGAAACAGGAGTTCTGGGGAAGGAAAACGTGGGTTATGGGGAAGGAAACGAGTTCTGGGGAGGAAAACATGAGTTATAGGGAAGGAAACAGGAGTTCTGGGGAGGAAAACATGGGTTATGGGGAGGAAAACATGAGTTATGGGGAAGGAAACGAGTTCTGGGGAGGAAAACATGGGTTATGGGGAAGGAAACAAGAATTCTGGGGAGGAAAACGTGAGTTATGGGGAGGAAAACATGGGTTATGGGGAAGGAAACGAGTTCTGGGGAGGAAAACATGAGTTATGGGGAGGGAAACAAGTTCTGGGGAGGAAAACATGAGTTGTGGGGAAGGAAACAAGTTCTGGGTAGGAAAACAGGGGTTATAAGGAGGAAACGAGTTTTGGAGAGGAAAACAAGTTCTGGGGAGGAAAACATGAGTTGTGGGGAAGGAAACAAGTTCTGGGTAGGAAAACAGGGGTTATAAGGAGGAAACGAGTTTTGGAGAGGAAAACATGGGTTATGGGGAGGAAACAAGAATGATGGGGAGGAGCTTGACTGACTCAACCCAGCAGGGCAGCTTAGGGGCTGAAAGGCTGCTGTCTGCAATGAGTGTTGGTTTCCCTCCCAACTTGTGGGGCACCTCATCTCCCTTCCCCTGTCTGTCTGAGCTGGTTTTGAGGGAGCACCTTGAGGTTTTAGGCTCCCCTAGAGAATCAACCTCTTGTGAAAGAAACATGCAGGTGTAAATCACTGAGGGAGGAGCAGGACAGGGTGGATTTGGGATATTCTCCTTAAAGAAGGTGAAGGGATAAGGGAGGGAGAAGAGGGATAAAGGAGAGGAGACCACTCTGTTCATACCATCCCAAATCCTGCCATGAATCCTCAGCAGATCTTTTAGAAACCTCCACTGAGCAGCTTTTCTCTGGCTCATCAGAGGGAGCAGCTGGTTCAGGCAGCTGCAGCCCCCAGAGGAGGATTCATAAGGGAGTAATTGATGGGTGCAAACACAGTTCAGGTGCTAATGAGACTTGGGGAAAAAAAATTAGCCACAGGTTTCAGGAGCTCTGGGGCAGGAGGCCCCGGGTGGAGCACTTGGAGTGAGTGGCAAATGATTTGGGGCAAAACCATGGAAATCCTGCTGTGAGCATCACCACCCCCTCCCCCAGTGTTTTAAGGAAGATAAAGGTGCTAGAATCAGCACTTCCCCTTGGGCAGCTCTGTGATCCATTTCTGGGTAAGATGAGTCCTTGTTTCCTGAGGAGCCATTCACAAAACCTGCAGTTTTGCTCCCTTGCCTTTATCACAAGATCCATCAAAGCTCCTGGAAGGGATCCCAGCTCTGCTTCTTCTGTGGAGGTGGCTTTTCATGGCATGTGCATCCATCTTGCTGTGAACATCTGACACTGATATCTGCACTTTTCTTTGCATTTTCTCCCACTGATGTTTCCCACCAGACACCTGCTCAGTGCTTGTCCTGGTGCTTCCTGCTCCCTGGGGGAAGTTTTCTCCAGACCAAGCTCCTTGGCATAGAATCCCAGGCTGGTTTGGGTTGGAAGGGACCTTAATGTCATCCAGTGCCAACCCCCCTGCATGGGCAGGGACCCCTCCCAGCAGCCCAGGCTGCTCCAAGCCCCATCCAACCTGCCCTTCAACCCCCCCAGGGATGGGGCAGCCACAGCTTCTCTGGGCAACCTGGGCCAGGCTCTCCCCACCCTCACAGCCCAGAATTTCTCCCTCCCATCTCAGCTCCAGCTCCCTCTGCCAGCTGGAAACCCTTCCCCCTGCTCCCATCCCTCCCTGCCCTTGTCCCAAGCCCCTCCCCAGCTTTCCTGGAGCCCCTTCAGGCACTGGAAGCTGCTCTCAGCTCTCCCTGGAGCCTTCTCTTCTCCAGGCTCAACACCCCAACTCTCCCAGCCTGGCTCCAGAGCTGCTCCAGCCCTCCCAGCATCTCCGGGGCCTCCTCTGGCCTCTCTCCAACAGCTCCAGGTCCTTCTTTTGCTGGGAACCCCAGACCCAGATGCAGTTCTGCCCCCAGACCTGCTCCCCTTCTCCCCACAGGCGTGTTCAGCAACACCACAGACCTGTGCCAGCCCGAGGTGCCCGGGTCCCAGGGGAACCTCAGCCAAGGCAGCTGCACCCCCCGAGCTGCCCAGGAGAACCACGAGGTGCTCCTGGTGATGTTCCTGGCCCAGGCCCTGCTGGGCATTGGGGGTGTCCCCATCCAGCCCTTTGGCATCTCCTACATCGATGACTTTGCCAGCGAGAGGAACTCCCCCCTCTATTTGGGTAAGGCTGGGGCTGCTGTGGGGGGAGAGGGAAACCATCCTTGGTAGCAGGGCCAGGCAGGACTCGTTGGCATCCGTGAGAGCAGAGGTGGCTCCAGCCCTTCTGCTCCACCTGCTGCTGGGGAGGCTGGTGCAAAACAAGCATCACAGGGTCCTAGGATGCCAGGGTGGAAGGGACCTCAAGGATCATCTGGTCCCACCTTTCCAGGGACTACTCTAGTTTATATGAGGTGGCTCAGCTGGTCGGTGGAGTTGGGTTGTGGTTGGACTTGATGACCTTAAAGGTCTTTTCCAACCAGCAGGATTCTGGGGTTCTGCAATTTAGCAGCTGGTTTCTTGAGAGGGAAAGCTGCTCACATCAACCTCTGCCTGATCTTCATGGAATCCTAGAATGCCAGGTTGGGAGGGACCCCAAGGACCATCTGGTCCAACCTTTCCAGGTCCTACTCCAGCTGGTATGAGGTGGCTCAGCACCCTGTCAAGCTGAGGCTTCAAACTGCCCCATGTGGGGGAATCCACCACTTCCCTTGGGAGACTGTTCCAGTGTTGGACTGTCCTGATGGGGAAACATTTCCCTCTTGTGTCCAATGGGAATCTCCCCAGGAGCAACTGGTGCCCATGACCCCTTGTCTTTTCCATGGGACTCCTTGTCAATAGGGAGTCTCCATCTTCCTGGGAGCCACCCTTTAAGGACTGGAACATGGTGATAAGGTCTTCCCTGAAACCTTCTCTCCTCAAGGTGGAACAACTAGTTTTGTCTTCCTCAAGCTTGGACAGGCTGCAGACTGACTGGGAGTGTTGGGAAACCTGTTTTATGGGAGGTTCTGGGATTTGGGGCCTGGGACATGATAACTGTGTCCTCCTAAAAGAGTCCAACAAGGAGCACAGGAGTCATCTGGGCTCTCTGCTCATGGGAGGCAGCTGTGGGCTCAGGATGCAGCACTGAAGACTTTATTTAGGTCCAGGGAAAGTTGTAGGAAGCTTTAAAAAGCAGGATCAACCCTCTGGGAAGTGGGCAGGTATCCTGGAGGGGATGCTGGGCAAGAGCTTGTGCATCCAGCTGGGAGGGAAGTCCCAGGGTGGTGGGATGGACAGGGTGGTCCTTGCAGGTCCTTCTGGCCCTTTTCCAGCTGTGACCTGTGAAGGCCTTTTGAACTGAACTGAAAAGCAGCTCATTTCTGTCCAGGGACTGAAAATAACCACAGGAGATTTTGCTTTGGTAGCTGCTCCCAACCTCTGAGCCATGTTGGGAAGGGTCATCTCTGAGGTTGAATCTTCCATAGGTTGAATTATTTTTTTTAACCAGTAATTCACAGAGTTTGCTGGTGGCTTTTACCTCCTTCACCTTGTCAAGAAACCTGGCATTCCTTGTGTTTCTTGTGCCAAAGGGGCACCTCTTGTTCCTGGGTCTGTTTTTGGGATGGTGAAGCAAAGCAGCAGGAAGGGGTCTGAGTTTTGTGAAGCCTTTTCTGTGGAGGGATCCTGGGAAGCACGAGGCTGTTGTCCTGGGAATGGTGTGAGATAAACCAGCTGGAGGCAGATGGGGTGGACCCTGGGCCAGGGCCATCCTGGCTCGAGGCACCTCCTGCCCCCCAAGGTCCTTTCAGGCAGGGCTGAGCCCCTCTCTGCTCTCCCCCCTTCTGCAGGGATCCTGTTCTCCGTGACTGTCATCGGGCCAGGGGTGGCCTTCCTGCTGGGCTCTGCCATGCTGAGGTTTTATGTTGACATGGACAAAGTCTCCAGAGGTGAGTGAAGGTGCCCTTGGAGACCCCACAATTGTTCCCCAGATCCAACCTCAACCTCCCCTGGCACAACTTGAGGCCGTTCCCTCTTGTCCTGTCGCTTGTTCCTGGGGAGCAGAGCCCGACCCCCCTGGCTCCAACCTCCTCTCAGCAGCTGCAGAGCCAGCAGGTCTCCCCTCAGCCTCCTTTGCTCCAGGCTGGACACCCCCAGCTCCCTCAGCTGCTCCTCACAAGTTCTCCAGCCCCTTCTCCTCCTGCTCCAGCCCCTTCCCCAGCTCCGGGGCCCTTCCCTGGACACGCTCCAGCCCCTCCAGGTCCTTCTTGTCCTGAGGGGCCCAGCCCTGCCCCCAGGACTCCAGGTGCCCCCTCCCCAGTGCCCAGCACCACCTTGTTTCCACATTCCTCCCATCCTATCCCTCTAACCAAAGCAATCCCATGGTTCTAAGTAGACAAGCAATGCTGGGTGGGGCAGCAGGGGAAGATGAAATGGGGTTCCCTTTAAAAGCCCTTCCTGGGCTATCAGAGCATTTGTCCTCATTTCCCTTTTAGCTGCTCTTGAAGCCCAGCCTGGAGAGCTGGAGGCTCTTTCCTGGTCATTAACAGGGCAGAGACACCATTTTACAGCCCAGCATGTCCTCACATGGGGGAAAAAGGTGATGAACAGGATCATTTGGGTGGTGACCAGGGAGCCCCAGGGCTGGGACTGGGTGAGGAGCAGGTGTTGAAACTAAAGATGCATGAGCTTTGGCTCCTCCTCGGTGCCTCCAGCTCATTCCTGCCCATGGAATTCACCAGGTGCTTGTTGTTTTCACCTGGATTTTGTCACTCTCACTTTGTGCTGGTTACTCTGGTTTTGGTGTTGCCTCCTCCTCTCAAGAAACCTCCAGGCTTGTTGCTCCAGCCCATCCTCCTCAGTGGGTGAAGCTCAGAGAGGCACCTGCAGGTCTTCTTGGTTTATCTGAAGGCTGAGGACATGGAACCAGGGGCTGCACACCCTGGTGCTCAAGGTGTCCATCTTCTGCAAGCAGATGGTGGATGAGAAATGTGCCAGAGCAGCTAGAACTGGAGAACACCCAGTTCCAGAGCTGTCTCCAGCCTTCAGATGCCTTCAGCCTACTGGGAAGAGCCAGTGACCTGGGGCTGCTTGATGCTCAGTCTCATCTAACCTCGTGGTTTCCTAGAGGAAAACCCAACAACCAACCTTTCTGGTGTTAATTCAGGAAAGGATTTAAAATTCCCACTTGCTAAATGCATCTGGCAGGGAGGAGATGGTCACAGGGTCCTTTGACCCAGCCCTTGTTGCTTCCCAAGATCAGAAGGGAAGGGATTTGAGTTTCCATTGCACCCCCCAGGGAGAAGAGCTCCCTCATGTCAAACCTCAGAGCTAAGGAAGGGGTTTCTGGCAGGACTCCCTTCCTGGGGGTGTCCAACCACAGGGATCCCCTTCTTCCCTAGAAATATTTCTTGGTTCAGCCTCACCCTGATGTGAATTTGGACTCTGGTTCCTGCAGACCTTGTTTTGTTTATGCCAAGTGCCCTCCCCACAGAAAATGGTCCCTGTGGCAGGGTGGCCTGGGCAGGTTGGGGGCACAGCAGGAGGAAGGGACAGGATCCCTTTAAAGCATCTTTAAGGATCATCTGTTGGTCGAGCTGGAAACCAGACACTGCACCAGACTGGTGGGAAGAGCTCCAGGGCCCAAGTCCTGCTGTGGACAGGGGGTCCTGACTGTGAAGAACTCGACCAGGGCTGCCAGAAGTTAACTGGAGTTCACCCCATTTTCACCTTAAGGCAGGATTTTTCCTCCTGTCTTGCCAGACCTCCTGGATAATCCCTCTGAGCGAGTCCTTCCAAGCTTTGTCACCCCATGAACACCCCTCCTTTGAGAAGGCTGTGCTGGGGGTGCTCTCCTTTGCCTTTCCAGCTCCAGGACATCCCTGGCCCAGTCACCTCCATCCAAAAGGTTTTCCCCCACACCCAGCTGGTAACAGGGAATGACATTTAAGCACCATCAGATCAGTCGGGTGCAAACGCTGCTAAGCCCCTCAAACTGATGCTCGCCAGGTTTGGGAGCCACCACCCTGGAGCTCCCTGATGACTGAGCCACCTGTCCCCATCCCTTTGGGGCACTGGGATCCCTCCACCCAGCTCTGCTTTAACCCCCATTTCTCCCTGTGTGTTGCAGACAAGGTCCAGCTGAGCCCGAGGGACCCGCGCTGGGTGGGCGCCTGGTGGTTGGGCTTCCTGGTGGCAGCCACCCTGGTGGCCCTGGCTGCTCTGCCCTACTTCTTCTTCCCAAGGGAAATGCCAAAGGAGGTAGGAGAGGTGCTGCAGGTGACACCCCAAAAGGCACGGGGGAGCTGAGCTTTGCTCCCCTCTCCCAGGTCAGAGGCTTTGGGAAGCAAAGCAGATGCTCCGTGAAACCCAGGGTGGTGCAAGGAGCCCCAGTGGCTGTGGTTGTGTCCTTGGTGGGACACTGGGAATAGCACCTGGGTGTTGGTTGTGTGCCCAGCTCTGGGGTCCCCAGCACAGGGAGGACACAGAGCTGTTGGAGAGAGGCCAGAGGAGGCCCCGGAGATGCTGGGAGGGCTGGAGCAGCTCTGGAGCCAGACTGGGCGAGTTGGGGTGTTCAGCCTGGAGAAGAGAAGGCTCCAGGGAGAGCTGAGAGCAGCTTCCAGTGCCTGAAGGGGCTCCAGGAAAGCTGGGGAGGGGCTTGGGACAAGGGCAGGGAGGGATGGGAGCAGGGGGAAGGGTTTCCAGCTGGCAGAGGGAGCTGGAGCTGAGATGGGAGGGAGAAATTCTGGGCTGTGAGGGTGGGGAGAGCCTGGCCCAGGTTGCCCAGAGAAGCTGTGGCTGCCCCATCCCTGGGGGTGTTGAAGGGCAGGTTGGATGGGGCTTGGAGCAGCCTGGGCTGCTGGGAGGTGTCCCTGCCCATGCAGGGGGTTGGAACTGGATGATCTTGAAGGTCCCTTCCAACTCAAACCAGTCTGATTTCTCTGCATGGGAACACATCCCACTGCTCAAGCCCTGTGCTCCTCACAACCACCCTTCTGGCTCACCTGGAGGTGGGTCTCTTTGGAAATGGTCCTGCTCCTGCTGCTGCACCTCCGTGGCAGCTGCTGGGAGATGCAGCAGGGGTGGCCCTTGTTTCCCAGCAGGAGGAACCACCCCTGCCCAATGGTGAAATCCCAGTTGGTAGGAAATATGAATCAGGAGCCTTTCCTTAGAAGCAGGTGTTTGAAATCCTGAGGTGGGAGGGTGGGTTGTCCCAATTCTCCTTCCAAAACCCCTTCCCTCTCCTCCCAGAGCCCCTTTCACTCTCCATGGGATCAGCTGCTGCCCCAGCACCCACCTTCACCCACTGCTGCTTCTCCCTGCCACCTCCTTGCTGGCCAAAAGGATTTGAGACATTTCCCAGCCCCTAAACCTCCTGGGTCTGTAAAGTTCTTGGACATAACTACCAGTGCAAAACCTTTAGTAGCCAAAACTTGTTGTTGGAAGCCCAAGTGACCCCTGTCTGCTCGGGGGGGGGGGCTCTTACTGGTGCTCACTGGTGGGACAGGACTTTGCTCCGTGTTTCCTACCAGGGTTTTTGCTTCTCCTGAGCTCTTCAGTGCTGGTGCCAGGATGCAAAACACCTCATGAGCTTCCCCAGGGTTCCTCTGGCTGCAGGTCGGGGCTTTTTGGCAGCTGGTGTGTTGTGAGGAGCAACAGAAAGCAAATTGTGGCATCATGTTGTGGTTACTGAAGCTGCTGGGACGCGCTTAGTGGGTGAAACTGTGTTTGTCTCCATGTCTGGGCTACACTTGAACCTGTGTGATTGGCTTGCAGGGGTAGCTGGTCTTGGGCCAGAGTCAAAGCTTTCTTGTCTAAACAAGTCCATGCACTGTCTGGTGCAGAATAATCCTTCATTTCTCCTGCCCCTGCCTGAATTACTGCAGAAACAAGTGGTTCTTCAGGAGGTTTGGGTTTTCCCTCCCTGGGGAAAACACAACCTGATGTACCAGTCACACTTCTGGGGAAAACACAACCTGCTGTACCAGTCACACTTCTGGGGGTGTAATGGTCTTCTGCTGGGTTGCATGTGCTGAGAGGCTTGCAGAGATGCTGCAGTTATGGGAGGTCATGGGGTGGAAACTGCTCTGCTGCTCTCAGGGAACAGGCTCCAGTGGCACCAGGGGAGGTTTAGATGAGAGATTAGAAAAGAATGTGTTCACTGAAAGGGTCAGCAATCCCTGGCCCAGGCTGCCCAGGGAGGTGGGTGAGTCTCCATCCCTGCAGGGGTTTCAAAGCCATGGGGATGTGGTGCTGAGGGACATGGTTTAAGCACTGGGCTTGGTGGAGTTGGGTTATGGTTGGTAGAGTTGGGTTGTGGTTGGTAGAGTTG
>NW_009954496.1:88129-92790 GCF_000747805.2 Chaetura pelagica
ATCCCAGTTGGTAGGAAATATGAATCAGGAGCCTTTCCTTAGAAGCAGGTGTTTGAAATCCTGAGGTGGGAGGGTGGGTTGTCCCAATTCTCCTTCCAAAACCCCTTCCCTCTCCTCCCAGAGCCCCTTTCACTCTCCATGGGATCAGCTGCTGCCCCAGCACCCACCTTCACCCACTGCTGCTTCTCCCTGCCACCTCCTTGCTGGCCAAAAGGATTTGAGACATTTCCCAGCCCCTAAACCTCCTGGGTCTGTAAAGTTCTTGGACATAACTACCAGTGCAAAACCTTTAGTAGCCAAAACTTGTTGTTGGAAGCCCCAGTGAACCCTGTCTGCTCGGGGGGGGGGGGCTCTTACTGGTGCTCACTGGTGG
The DNA here is from genome assembly GCF_000747805.2 of Chaetura pelagica. Classification (NCBI taxonomy): domain Eukaryota; kingdom Metazoa; phylum Chordata; class Aves; order Apodiformes; family Apodidae; genus Chaetura; species Chaetura pelagica. The sequence continues at coordinate 88,503 of NW_009954496.1, forward strand.
GACAGGACTTTGCTCCGTGTTTCCTACCAGGGTTTTTGCTTCTCCTGAGCTCTTCAGTGCTGGTGCCAGGATGCAAAACACCTCATGAGCTTCCCCAGGGTTCCTCTGGCTGCAGGTCGGGGCTTTTTGGCAGCTGGTGTGTTGTGAGGAGCAACAGAAAGCAAATTGTGGCATCATGTTGTGGTTACTGAAGCTGCTGGGACGCGCTTAGTGGGTGAAACTGTGTTTGTCTCCATGTCTGGGCTACACTTGAACCTGTGTGATTGGCTTGCAGGGGTAGCTGGTCTTGGGCCAGAGTCAAAGCTTTCTTGTCTAAACAAGTCCATGCACTGTCTGGTGCAGAATAATCCTTCATTTCTCCTGCCCCTGCCTGAATTACTGCAGAAACAAGTGGTTCTTCAGGAGGTTTGGGTTTTCCCTCCCTGGGGAAAACACAACCTGATGTACCAGTCACACTTCTGGGGAAAACACAACCTGCTGTACCAGTCACACTTCTGGGGGTGTAATGGTCTTCTGCTGGGTTGCATGTGCTGAGAGGCTTGCAGAGATGCTGCAGTTCTGGGAGGTCATGGGATGGAAACTGCTCTGCTGCTCTCAGGGAACAGGCTCCAGTGGCACCAGGGGAGGTTTAGATGAGAGATTAGAAAAGAATGTGTTCACTGAAAGGGTCAGCAAACCCTGGGCCAGGCTGCCCAGGGAGGTGGTTGAGTCTCCATCCCTGCAGGGGTTTCAAAGCCATGGGGATGTGGTGCTGAGGGACATGGGTTAAGCACTGGGCTTGGTGGAGTTGGGTTATGGTTGGTAGAGTTGGGTTAGTGGTTGGACTTGATGATCTTTAAAGGTCTTTTCCAACCAGAAGGATTCTGGGATCCTGTGCCTCTGGGATCCTGTGCTTGCAGGGTGAGGGCAACACAAAGTTCCTGATGGATTCTCCTGGACCTTGGTTCACTTGGAACTCCTTATGGATGATCTATATGAGCAGAACCTGCTGGATGGGCACGGGTGCCAAACCATGGCTGAGGGGACAGGTCTTTGATTGGGGCTGATGGGAATACTAATTTCATAAATGGCATAAAAGAGTGTCCTTCAGACTAAAAGCAAAGCACTTTATTATTTATGTTTCAAGGGTTGAGCAGTTTTGAAGAGCTGGAGGCAGTTTGGGTTGGATCTGGAGTTCAAAAAGCAGCAGGAAGATTTCACCCTGTGCTCCCACCTGGCCCTTGGCAGCCCAAAGCCTCTGGAATTTCTCCCCATGTTAACATGTCCCCCTGAGAGCTTTTGGAAACCATTAACCCTAAAGAATAATAATGGGAAAAGAATCTCAGGGGTGGCAACATTTCCCTCCCCTTGCACGGTGGGAGATGCCAGGAGCAGCTGAGCTGGCTCAGGGACATCCCATGGAGGAACCAGCACCACCAGCAGCAGGAAGGGACCCTGCTTAAAATAACAATGATAATATTAATACCTCATTAGAAACTCTGCCAGATGCTGTTCTGGGTAAAACATGTGTCTTCCTCTGCTTGGCTCTGCTTTGGGATGGAGATCACAGGATCATCATGGTTGGAAAAGACCTCTAAGGTAACTGAGTCCAACCACCAACCCAGAAAATGACCCACCAAGGCCACTAGAGCAGGTCCTGAAGAGCCAGCTCTGCATGTGTTTTGAATCCCTCCAGGGATGGTGACTCCAGCAGGGGATGCTGCAGGGAGGGAGGGTGGGATCCCTGTGGCAGCTCCTCACCCAGGCTCTGCAGCACCAAACCCCATCCTGGACACCCTGCAGAGAGGAAGGGAGGGATGGGGTCAAGGCAGGGTTTCCCAGAGCAGCAAATCAGCAAGAAGGGACATTCTGATAACCTTTGGGTCAACCCTGTTTCAGTGCAGCTGCAGCTTCACAGTCAGGCAGCATTTCCTTGGCTGCCTTTGGCTTCAGGGTTTCTGCCTGGCCAGAGAAGGAGAAAAGCACTGAGAGAAGAGCAGCCACAGGCTGCAAACACTGAAGGCATCAACTGGGCTTTAAAATCATGTCATATCATATGGTTTAAGTTGGAAGGGACCTTCAAGATCATCTAGATCCCCCCCTCTGCATGGGCAGGGACACCTCCCAGCAGCCCAGGCTGCTCCAAGCCCCATCCAACCTGCCCTTCAACACTGCCAGGGATGGGGCAGCCACAGCTTCTTCCTACCTGCCCAGGTAGGACTAGATGATCTTTAAGGTCCATTTCAACTCAAACCATTCTATGTTTCTATGCTGTTTCTGCACCACCAGTTGGGGCTTGATTTGTAGAGGCCAAAAAGGAGTTTCAGGTGCCCCAGGCCAAGGTGTCCTTGTGCCACTTGCCTGCAGAGCCCTGGGACCACATCTCTCACCAGATGGTGAGACTGCCAGGGAATAAGGTGTCCCCAAGCTGTGGGTACATTTCCCCACTGCAGAGTCCACCAAACAAGATCCCACCAGCAAAATCTGGCCCATGACTCAGTTCTTTTTGCTGCCAAAAGCCCTGATCCTCTTCTCTGCTTCTCCTCCTCCCTTCATCTGTCTTTCCTCCTCCTGCCTCACCCCCTATAAAGTCACCTGAGCCCTTGATGGTTTCTCCAGACCAAGAACCATCCTCCTCAATAGGCATCATCCAGCAAAAGCTGAATATCAGCACCTCCCTCTGTCCCTTTGGAGCCTCATTTGCCACCTCCCATCAACCAGGGCAGATCTGGATTCTTTATTCTCCAGCCCCACTTTTATTTGCTGGTTTCTCTCTTTGAAGTTCCTGTAATGACTTGTGCACTTAATGTGACCAATTTCTGATCATGAGAATTTGCTCTTTTGATCTTTTCTTCTTATTTTTTTTTCATAAATCAGTCATTCCAGAGCCAGAACATTTTTATTTCTCTGCTTTGATGCTTGTCAGTGAGTTTCTAGCACCAGCATATCCTGAATGATCCTGTTTGAGGAACCATCACAGCAGAGCTATAAAGTTGTCATGAGCTCAGGGAGTGAGAGTTTAAGGCTGTTGCTGGACAAACTGTTTCTAGTCAAGACCAGTTTGTGTTTTTTTCCCCCCCATAATTCCAATGTAACCCTTCCTCCCTAAGCCTGAACCATTGCTCAGGGTTGTGTCCCAGCCTGTGGGGAACTGCAGCATTTGAGCAATTTCCAGTTGCTGAGGAATCCCAGTTTGGCTCCTGCTTTACCATCTGTCTCCAGTGATGGTGTCAGATCCCAACCCAGGCACTTGGGATTCTGCCTGATAAAGGTTTTCCCTGCACTTTGGCTTGAGCTCAGTGTCTGTCTGTCTGTCTGTCTGTCTGCCTGCAGCCTTGCTGGCTGTTCTCTTACAGCTGGTAAAACACCTCCTGAGTCCTTGCAGCTCCATCACTGAAGTGAAAAAGGGTTGGAAAAGGGGAAAGTGCTCTCAGGAGCACCTGAAACCAAGGCAGGAGTTGCTGACCTTGCTCAGCAATTCTCCTGTGCAAGATCTGTCTTGTAGCCTCAGTTATCTCGTGGTTCAGGTTTCCTTCTGGGACACTCCAAGGTCACCTAGAAGCAAAACATCCCCCAAGCCCTGCAAAGGGAGGGGGGGGGGAGAAGTGACATTTCCTGCTCACCCTGACAGAGGCTCCTCTGTGAAGCCAGGATGTGTCCCCTGCAGACACTTGCCTGCTGAAAAAAGCTCAGGTGGATTTTCTGGGAAGCAGATCCACGTGTCCTGGTGGCATCCAAACCTTGGTGGCTCTGCTGGGCTGTCATGTGGTCCCCTCTGGACACCCCATCAGTGCTGTCCTCCTGAGCCTCCCTGGGAGGAGGTTCCAAAAAATTCTTTCCTTCCATGTTGCAAAGCTTTGTCTCATCTCCAGCCTGTGTTTTAGCCCCTGGTTTGTTATTCTGCCCCTAAGGAAGGACCTGGAGCTGTTGGAGAGAGGCCAGAGGAGGCCCTGGAGATGCTGGGAGGGCTGGAGCAGCTCTGGAGCCAGGCTGGGAGAGTTGGGGTGTTCAGCCTGGAGAAGAGAAGGCTCCAGGGAGAGCTGAGAGCAGCTTCCAGTGCCTGAAGGGGCTCCAGGAAAGCTGGGGAGGGGCTTGGGACAAGGGCAGGGAGGGATGGGAACAGGGGGAAGGGTTTCCAGCTGGCAGAGGGAGCTGGAGCTGAGATGGGAGGGAGAAATTCTGGGCTGTGAGGGTGGGGAGAGCCTGGCCCAGGTTGCCCAGGGAAGCTGTGGCTGCCCCATCCCTGGGGGTGTTGAAGGGCAGGTTGGATGGGGCTTGGAGCAGCCTGGGCTGCTGGGAGGTGTCCCTG
>NW_009954496.1:93908-95204 GCF_000747805.2 Chaetura pelagica
GGTGTTGAAGGGCAGGTTGGATGGGGCTTGGAGCAGCCTGGGCTGCTGGGAGGTGTCCCTGCCCATGCAGGGGGGTTGGATCTAGATGATCTTGAAGGTCCCTTTCTCCAGCCCCATGGATGCTGGTTCTGCTCTTGGCTCCATCATGGGATTGCACTAGCATGATGAAGCCTGCAAAGAGCCTCCTGCCCTGTGCTGGGATGTCTGGGGACTTCCCAACTCCCAGGGGGTATTTGCAGGCTGCAAAGAGCTGACAGCTCTCTCTGGGGTTGTCCCAGAGGACATCCCAGGTCCAGAGTGCTGGGATGGGTCTGGGACAGCAACTCAACCCTTCTGTGCTGTCAGAGACATTGGGGAAGTGAGAAAGAACTTCCCCAGTTCCTGCCTGGGGACAGTTGGGCTGCACTGGTCCAGAACCTCCCACGTGCATCCAGCAGTGACCCTGTGAGTTTCCAGCACCCGTGAAAAGCTGAAATGAAAATAACCTGATGGGGAACTCTCCTCAAGCCCTGCCCCATTAGGAGATACCAGTCAATGGGAAAGCTTACAGGGAGAGGACAGGGACATCTGAAATCCTTGTCTGGAAGCTTTTGCTGCTGCCAAGTCCTGCAGCCTCCTGGCTGAAGCCCCTAAAACACCAGCAGAGGCAGCCTTGAAATGCAGGGAATGATCTGGGAAGCAGCTGGGGGTTGTGGGGGTGCCCCTGAAATGCTGCAGGAATGGGCTGCTCCCCACGTTTGGGTGTTCCCCTGGGAGACTGAAAGCCAGGAGCAACCAGCAGCTCAATATCACCCCCCCATCCTGCCCCAGCAAGGTGCCCCGTGGCTGCTGGTTTGAGCACTTGAGGAAACAGGGTCCCTGCTGGGAGCCAGGCTGGCTGGGAAAGGCATCCTGAAGTGTTTGGAGGGAGCACGACCTTGGCAGCAGGGAAAACAGGGCTTTTTTTAAATTATTATTTATTTTTTTTTCCCCAAGCCCTGAGGTTTTAGATCTTGTTTGTTTAATGTGCAAGCAGCTTCTGTGACCTCCCCCTGGGCTGAGCTGGGCTCTGCTCTGCAGGAGCCTCAGCTGAAGGAAAGAGAACCTCCCTGTCACAGGGCAGCTGCTTTCTCCCTTTTCCCAGGGGTGGATCTGGCTCAAGCCAGGCTGCCAGCACCTTGGGGTGCCCTCCCTGCAGGTGCAGCAGCAGGGCAGGTGAAGGCAGGGGCCTGGCTTGCAGACAAGCTGCATCCCTTGCCTTTCCTGCAGAGCAGGTCTCAGCCCTGAGCCTTCCAACCTGCTCCTGTCCCAGCAGGA
>NW_009954496.1:95765-100709 GCF_000747805.2 Chaetura pelagica
GGGAGCTTCATCCTCCTTCCTCCAAAGCCTCCTCCTCCCATCAGGTCCTGGCACTGGGGTTGGACTGGGTGGTTTCAGAGGTGCCTTCCAAGCCTGGTGGCTTGAGCAGGGGAGGGACTTATTTCCAGGGCTTGTAGTGAGAGGACAAGGGGGGATGGATCAGAACTGGAAGAGGGGAGATTGAGGTTGGACATTAGGAGAGAATTCTGGGCTGTGAGGGTGGGGAGAGCCTGGCCCAGGTTGCCCAGAGAAGCTGTGGCTGCCCCATCCCTGGGGGTGTTGAAGGGCAGGTTGGATGGGGCTTGGAGCAGCCTGGGCTGCTGGGAGGTGTCCCTGCCCATGCAGGGAGGTTGGAACTGGATGATTTTCAAGGTCCCTTCCAACCCAAACCCTTCTATTATTCCATGATTCCATGATTCTCTGACTCTACCCTCCCACCAATTTGTGACAGACAACATCCCATTGCAAAAACATGGGATGCAGGAGGAGCCCATTCCCAGGTGAGTGTGCTCCAAGGAATCCTCCTGAAAAATCCTAGTGTGAGGGCATTTTGCAAGGTCATCAAATCACAGACTGGTTTGGGTTGGAAGAGCCCTTAAAGACCATCCAGTGCCACCCCTGCATGGGCAGGGACACCTCCCAGCAGCCCAGGCTGCTCCAAGCCCCATCCAACCTGCCCTTCAACACCCCCAGGGATGGGGCAGCCACAGCTTCCCTGGGCAACCTGGGCCAGGCTCTCCCCACCCTCACAGCCCAGAATTTCTCCCTCCCATCTCAGCTCCAGCTCCCTCTGCCAGCTGGAAACCCTTCCCCCTGCTCCCATCCCTCCCTGCCCTTGTCCCAAGCCCCTCCCCAGCTTTCCTGGAGCCCCTTCAGGCCCTGGAAGCTGCTCTCAGCTCTCCCTGGAGCCTTCTCTTCTCCAGGCTGAACACCCCAACTCTCCCAGCCTGGCTCCAGAGCTGCTCCAGCCCTCCCAGCATCTCCAGGGCCTCCTCTGGCCTCTCTCCAACAGCTCCGTGTCCTCCCTGTGCTGGGGACCCCAGAGCTGTTCCCAGCCCTGCAGGGGGGTCTCAGCAGAGCAGAGCAGAGGGGACAATCCCCTCCCTCGCATCTTTGTGCTCTTCCTGAGCAGCCAGCCCCACGTTGTTCACCTCCTCACCCTGGGTGACCACATCTCCCACTCTGAGGCAACGGGGTTGGATTAGATGATCTTTTGAGGTCCCTTCCATCCCCTAAGATTCTGTGATGCTGAAATCCCCCCTGGCAGGAGCTCAGCATCCTGGGCAGGGCTCCAGCCCCACTGCTGACAGAGCCAGGCAGGATTACTGCTGGTCCCTCTGCTGTTGCCTCCCCAGCATGTGAACCTCTTCTCTCCAGGAAAGTGCATCCCCCTGAGCCTTTCTGGCAGCAACAACAAAAAGATCTATCCTGGGGCCGAATCAGTGCTGGGAGAAGAGTTTTCCTCCTCCTTGAGGCCTTTGCTCCATGTGCAGGCAGCAGCTGCCCCTGGGTGGGATGGTCAGATGTGCCCAGGGATGTCCCTCTTGCAGGGGTGATGCTCCCACAGAGACACCCCAGGCTGGGGAACTTGGAGCCATTTGGGGCTTTGGGGTTGGGTTTTTGGTTTGTTTGGGGTTTGGTTTTTGCTGTTCAGGTCGTGCTCAGCAGCCTGTGACCTCTCTGAAGCAGGAACAGATGGGAGCTGAGACAGGCAGAGTCAGGAACAGCTGGGATGTGATTTTGGGAAACGTTGCAGTTGTAGAGAAAAGACCCTGGAACTTCACTGGGAAGGGAAAGGAAACTGCATTTTTATCTTTGCACTTGATGTGAATCCCCCCAGCTCTGCCTATCAAAACCATGAAAGGAGTTTTGTCACCTTGAAGAGCTGCTCTTCAGAAAGGGAAGGTGGCACCTTGAGCTCTGGGAGGATTGATAACCAGCCTGGGACTCAGAGGAGAGGAGGTGGTTTCAGACCAGGAGCTGCCTGGTCCTTCCAGGGAGAGAAGAGCCTCTAATTTCTGTGGCATGAAGTTGCTTGTCTTGACTCCTGTCAGGTTTGTGTCCATGGTGGAGCTGCTGGCTCTGTCCTGCAGGCTAAAAATGCTCTGTGGTTTGTCCTGAAACCCCCCCAGGGCACCTTCTGCTCTTCCAGGTGTCAAGTAGCTTGTTTAATCTAATTCCTGCCCTCCAGCTGCCCTGGAAGCTGAGCAAGGATCCAACACACACCCAAGAAATCTGAACCTCCCTTGGCTTCTCACTTGTTGATGGGGTGTTGGACACTTGGCCTTGGGCAGTGCTGGTGTCTGGGGTGGATCTTAGGGTCATTGACTCACTTGGATTGGGAAAGACCTTGAAGACCCTCCAGTCCAACCATGAAACCAGCCCTGCCCCGTGTCCCTCAGCACCATCTCCAGGGCTTGGAAACCCCTCCAGGGATGGGGACTCCCCCCCTGCCCTGGGCAGCCTGGGCCAGGCCCTGACAACCCTTGCCAGGGAGAAATTGTTCCCCAGATCCAACCTCAACCTCCCCTGGCACAACTTGAGGCCGTTCCCTCTTGTCCTGTCGCTTGTTCCTGGGGAGCAGAGCCCGACCCCCCTGGCTCCAACCTCCTCTCAGCAGCTGCAGAGCCAGCAGGTCTCCCCTCAGCCTCCTTTGCTCCAGGCTGGACCCCCCCAGCTCCCTCAGCTGCTCCTGCTCAGACCTGTGCTCCAAATTCCCTGCCTTGATCTCACCAACCCCAGCCCCTCACAGGGACCTCTCCCTTCTCCCACCAGCCCCAGCACGACTGCAGCTGCAGCCCAGGTACAAGTGCCCTCTCAGGAAGCTCCTGTGATTTGGGGCTGTTTTCAGGTTGTACACCCAACAGGAGGGATGGGAGCAGCACGTTCAGACTGGTCATTGCTCCCTTCACTCCTGTGGGCACAACTCTGAGCACCTTCTTTGTGCTTCAGCAGCACAAAGAGCTGATCAAGGGTTTTTTCCCCACAATTAAGCGTCTCATGAACTCGCAGACTGACAAGTTTTGCTCCTTTCAGTCATCAAATTCCAGAAGATGCCCTAGAAATGGATGCTGTTACCAGGCACCTCACCCGAGCTGGCTGTACCCTCTGAGATTTGTTGCAAACTTGTTGTAATTTATATTGAAACTATGAAATGGATTAAAGTGCCCTTGGAGAACGAGCTGCTCGGTGGGGAACGAGGTGCAGCAGGAGAGGAGCTCTTTGGTTGCTGACACACTGGGAAAGCTTCCCTGGCTGGGCAAGGAGGGAAGAGATGTTGAGGTTTTAACTGTTTCCTGACTCATTTTCAGCAGCTCTGCCTCTGCTGCCAAGCAACAACCCTCCCGTTCACCACCTTCCATGCCCTTCACATCTGTTGTGGTTCTTAGACATCACAAATCTCCCAGCACTGGCACCTCCTTCTGCAAAACCACCCGGTGATCAGAGTGTGCCAAGAGCCCCCCAGCACTGCCAGGGGCACAGATCTTATGAGGGGAGGGGTGGGACAAGGGGTGATGGCCTTAAACTGGCAGAGGGAGCTGGAGCTGAGATGGGAGGGAGAAATTCTGGGCTGTGAGGGTGGGGAGAGCCTGGCCCAGGTTGCCCAGGGAAGCTGTGGCTGCCCCATCCCTGGGGGTGTTGAAGGGCAGGTTGGATGGGGCTTGGAGCAGCCTGGGCTGCTGGGAGGTGTCCCTGCCCATGCAGGGGGGTTGGATCTAGATGTTCTTTAAGATCTTCCAGCCCAAACCAGTCTGGCATTGTATGACACCATCCAGTTTCTGGCTGTAAACCCAGTTCTGGGTTAGAAATCCCAGTGATTCCAGGAAGATTTCTCTGTTGGCAAAAAAATAGACACTCCTCCCCTCCCCCCCCCACCCCCTTCAGAATTGGACTTTAGGGAATAAATTCTGAGAAATAAGGCATTTCTTTGGCAAAGCTCCCACAGCCCTGACAACCCCAACCCTGATGAAATCCCAGAGCCAACCCTGCAGCTGGAGCAGGGTCAGATGTTTCCTCCTTCCTTCACCCAGGAGCTCATTTTTACTCCTTTTTCAGAGGCAGGGAGCAGAGTGTGGGGTGAAAAACCCATCTGAGCATCATCAGTCTGTTCCTACACAATCACTTCCATCACCCAGGTTTCCTAGATGACCAGGGGGGGCAACAACCCCCCCCAAATTGCTCCTCTAATTTGCAAAATGGTGCCAAGTAGCAGCATCAAAACCTGCCCACACTTCTCTGGCTGGGCCTGCCCTTTATAAACCAGAGAATTTCCAATCAATGAAAGGGCTAAATCACCTGGGAAGATGCAGGAAGCTGACAGGGATTCACTTCAGAGGGTCACTGGTCTGAAATCACTGCCCAAGTGCAGGGTATGTACCCCAAACCAGAGCCCCCCAGTCCTGAGTGGTGGCCTCCCCAGCTGATTCCCCCCAGCACAAAGAGCCTCCTGGTTTCTCAACCAGCTGGATGAAGGTCACCCTGGGCAAACCTGCATCTGATTTTAACTGCCCAGAGTCCAACAGGGCACCTGAGTTGCATTTTGAGGCTTATCTGGATGTCAGGCTGAGCACAGGGAGGAACATCACTTTTTCTTCCCAGCATTGCAACCTATTGCATGGCCTGGACATGAAATCATGGGATGGTTTGGGTTGGAAGGGACCTTAAAGATCATCCAGTCCCACCCCTGCATGGGCAGGGACACCTCCCAGCAGCCCAGGCTGCTCCAAGCCCCATCCAACCTGCCCTTCAACACCCCCAGGGATGGGGCAGCCACAGCTTCCCTGGGCAACCTGGGCCAGGCTCTCCCCACCCTCACAGCACAGAATTTCTCCCTCCCATCTCAGCTCCAGCTCCCTCTGCCAGCTGGAAACCCTTCCCCCTGCTCCCATCCCTCCCTGCCCTTGCCCCAAGCCCCTCCCCAGCTTTCCTGGAGCCCCTTCAGGC
>NW_009954496.1:103077-103798 GCF_000747805.2 Chaetura pelagica
TGTGGAACAAGGTGGGTTTAGATGTGGAACAAGGTGGGTTTAGATGTGGAACAAGGTGGGCTTGGGATGTGCATGAAGGCAAACTCATTCCAGGCTGGAGAACTGCAGCCTCCCAGCTTTCCGGTGTCAGAACTGGGCATCCCAGTTCCCAGGGCACTGGGAGCAGGGCATGTGTCTTTGCTGAGCAAGCTGCAAGTATCTTTATCTCAAGCAGTGAGAGTTCAGTCACAGGGGAATTTGCTCGAGTGTTTCTTGCCTGTAATTAAAACAAACCCAACACATTTTAATGACTGAAACAGAAAGGACATTGAAATTGCAACTGCAGCAGACAAATAAATTCACTTTTAACGACTTCCCAGCTACTTTTGTATTTGTTTTAGCAGAAACCTTGCCAGGGGGCTGCAGGGAAAGGAACCAAGGCCGTGGTTACTCCTTCCTTGTGTGTTTGCAGCAGCCCCTGTGGCCACTCAGAGCTGCTCAGCCCACGGGTGGTGGGGAAGGACATGAGGACACGCAGGTTTCCCTGGTACAGTCCAGGGCAGGAGACACAGACAGGATCTGCAGAGAACTGTCTCAGAGCCACTTGCCTCTCTCCTAAGGCAGCACGAGGCCCTGGGAGCCCTGAGGTGGTCACAGATGGTCAGGGGTGTTTGAGCACATCACCCAAGTTTTGGAGTGAGGGAGTGATTTCCTTCAGCCAGGATGCTCAGTTTTCTCTCTT
>NW_009954496.1:104195-105787 GCF_000747805.2 Chaetura pelagica
TCTTCTCTTCTCTTCTCTTCTCTTCTCTTCTCTTCTCCTCTCTTCTCCTCTCCTCTCCTCTCCTCTCCTCTCCTCTCCTCCTTCTCTGCTCTTCATCTCTCTCTTCCTTCCCCTTCCTTTCAGACACACCCAGAGCTGCATGACTCTCCTCTCACATTCACTTTCAGACAGGACAGGCTTCCCACTGAAAAATCCTACCTTTTTTGCTTCATCTTTTGCAGCAATTCCCTTCTGGCACTGCCTGACCCACCCCATGGCTCTTCCTGAGCCAGGTGGGCTCAGGATTGTTGCCTTCCCTCCCTCACCCTGGACAATCCAGTGGGACGTGGGATCAGGTGGCTGAGATGGAACCTCCTTTCTTTGCCACCAACCTCAGCACTGAATTCTCACAGTGCCCTGATGCTTCACCCTGACTTTTTAACACCCAGGAGGTCACACAATCAAGCCCTGAACCCTGGAAGCACAAGTTGTGCCCTTCTGGAAACGTGCAGAGTCCACACTGCACATAACCAAAAATAATGTAGGAAAGGGCAGGTTTTTTGCCACTTCCTTGGGGTTAATACTTGGCTGAGAACTTCCTCTCCCCTTCTCCTTTCAGACTTCCCTCTGGTCCTGCTGAGGAACCTGCGTCACCCCGTGTACCTGCTGGTGGTGCTGGCTCAGGTCAACCTCTCTGCCATGGTTGCTGGTTTAGCAACGTTCATGGGCAAGTTCCTGGAGAGACAATTCTCCCTCACGGCGTCCTTGGCCAACATGATCATTGGTGAGTGTTGCTGTCAAGCCTTGCCAGCTGTTGAGCACCTCTTAGGGACCCACCTGGGGCTGCTGGGCTCCTCCTCTTACCTGCAGACACACCTGGCACAAGGTTCTTGGAACCTTGAGGTTCCTCAGCTGCTGTTTCATTGCCTTCCTTTCCATTGCATCCTGAGCTGATGGAATCACAGAGTCATGGAATGGTTTGAGTTGGAAGGGGCCTTAAAGATCATCTAGATCCAACCCCCCTGCATGGGCAGGGACACCTCCCAGCAGCCCAGGCTGCTCCAAGCCCCATCCAACCTGCCCTTCAACACCCCCAGGGATGGGGCAGCCACAGCTTCCCTGGGCAACCTGGGCCAGGCTCTCCCCACCCTCACAGCCCAGAATTTCTCCCTCCCATCTCAGCTCCAGCTCCCTCTGCCAGCTGGAAACCCTTCCCCCTGCTCCCATCCCTCCCTGCCCTTGTCCCAAGCCCCTCCCCAGCTTTCCTGGAGCCCCTTCAGGCACTGGAAGCTGCTCTAAGGTCTCCCTGGAGCCTTCTCTTCTCCAGGCTGAACACCCCAACTCTCCCAGCCTGGCTCCAGAGCAGAGCTGCTCCAGCCCTCTCATCATCTTTATGGCTTCCTCTGGCCTCATTCCAACAGTCTTTTTTTCTTCTTCCAGTCCCTCCTTTGGCAACATCCAGTGACAGAGCAGTAAGAAGCAGCTGCCTTTTCCTGCTGCCCAAGAGTGGGAGATGAGGCTGGGCAGACTCACAACAAAGCCTCAGCAAGGCTGTCACCTCCTTTCTTCACTCTCCTCCCTAATTATTCTGTCCCCTTACATGGTAACAGGGG
>NW_009954496.1:105818-123369 GCF_000747805.2 Chaetura pelagica
TTCCCCCTTGTCCTCTCCCTCCCTGCCCTTGTCCCAAGCCCCTCCCCAGCTTTCCTGGAGCCCCTTCAGGCACTGGAAGCTGCTCTAAGGTCTCCCTGGAGCCTTCTCTTCTCCAGGCTGAACACCCCAACTCTCCCAGCCTGGCTCCAGAGCAGAGCTGCTCCAGCCCTCCCAGCATCTCCATGGTCCTTCTCTGGCCCCTCCAACAGCTCCGTGTCCTTCTTCTGTTGGAAACTTGCTAGAATAAAATATTTAAAGACCTAGAAAAATGTTTGATACCTTAGAACAAGAGGGAATGGCCTCAAGTTGTGCCAGGAGAGGTTGAGGTTGGATCTGGGGAACAATTTCTCCCTGGCAAGGGTTGTCAGGGCCTGGCCCAGGCTGCCCAGGGCAGGGGGGGAGTCCCCATCCCTGGAGGGGTTTCCAAGCCCTGGAGATGGTGCTGAGGGACATGGGGCAGGGGTGGCCTTGGCAGGGCTGGGGGAAGGGTTGGGCTGGAGGATCCTCAAAGTCTCTTCCAATCAAAGCCAATCTGGGATTCTGAAGCTGTTCAGTCTAATGAAGGAGAAGAAACCAACTCATTGCATTCCAAGGAGCACAGGAACATCAGATCTGAATGGAGCCCATTTCTGTAGCAGGGGTTACTGACCAGGCAGCACTGGCTAAAAGGTCTTTAAAACAAAATAAGTAGTCAGCAAAATAAAAAACTGCAGCTGGTTGGTCTTGATCTTAAAGGCCTTTTCTAATCCAAATGATTCTGTGGTTCTGTAAATGTCTCTGGGCATTTTGCAGACACTCTGTGGCAAGAGGCCAGCCAGGCTGGTGCAATGATCCTGCTTAAACCCTGCCCAGTGTTTGCTTCAGTTCCCCTCATTGCTTGGGAGGGTTGGGCTGATTGCTGGCTGGTGGTGGTGTGGGGAGGTGGGGTGTGTGCTCAGGAGATCAGGCTGCTCTTGCCTGCTCTGTGAGGTCCAGAATGTCCTGTCTGAGGTCTCCTTGTGAGATCTTCTCACCTTCTTTGGTGAGACACTGGAACAGGTTGCCCAGGGAAGCTGTGGCTGCCCCATCCCTGGGGGTGTTGAAGGGCAGGTTGGATGGGGCTTGGAGCAGCCTGGGCTGCTGGGAGGTGTCCCTGCCCATGCAAGGGGTTGGATCTAGATGATCTTGAAGGTCCCTTCCAACCCAAACTCTTCTGTGACTCTGTGACCTTCCTTTCCCCAGGTGCTGTGAACATCCCCGGGGCCATGGTGGGGATCGTGGTGGGTGGTGCCATCATGAAGAGGTTCCAGATGTCCTTGAGGCAGTGCAGTGCCATGTGTGTCCTGGGCATGTTCCTCTGCCTGCTCCTGGCTTTCCCCCTCCTCTTCCTGGGCTGCCCCACGCAGAAGGTCGCAGGCATCACCTACACTCAGAGGTACCAACAGCTCCAGCTGGGCTGGGCATGGGGGGGGGCTATTCCCAGGTGCCCCCATCCCTACCTGCTCTCCTCCAGGTGGAGGTGGGACTCCAGCAGAACACCCAGAAATGGGTGTGTTCCCTCCTGAGCAGCAGTGAGCAGGGACAGAATCAGGGTGGCAGCATCTGCTGCCTCCTCAGCCCTCCTGGCTCCACTGGTTGGTGGTGAAACCCACTGGTTGTGGAACTCGTGGGGTTGGGTTTTTTTTGGCACAAACAGCACGAGGTTGAAGTTTCATCTTGGAAATCCCAGCACTTGACTCCCAGGGAAATGATCTGGGCAGGGACCAGCCCTGGGATCAGAGCTGGGGCTGCTCCCCTGCACAACCAAACAGGGGCAGGACCTTGACCCAAGTGGCTGTGAATTCACATCTTCAGCAGCTGGTGGGCTCTGGTCCTCCCCACCTCCCACCCTCCCCACCACCCCAAGGAGCTGCCCTACCCCCAGACCCTACTTTTGGGGCCAAATAGGAAGGAAGTGGGTGAGTCCATTGCCCATTTTATGCTCAGGATGTTTTGCCCAGGCAGAGCAAAGGCTTGGGGAGGGTTTATAGTGCAACTCCTGTTGGTCCTCACTTAGATGTGGGGCAGGATTTGTTAGGAAGCCAAGTGTTTCTTTGCTGCTCTGTTATGCAGGTGTATCTGCAGTATAGGAGGTGCATATGGCTGGTGCTCAGTGTCATGCATTCATTCTCTCTTCCTGTCACAGCTCTGAGCTTGGACACCAGGCCTGGGGGTGTAACCTGCAGTGTAACTGCCCTGAGAAAGCCTACAACCCCATCTGTGGCTCTGATGCCATTGAGTACATCTCACCCTGCTCTGCTGGCTGCAGAGCTGTGAACATCAACGTGGACAACAACTCAGTCCTGGTGAGTCAGTCCCACTGGGCTGCTGTCCTGCCATGGGGTGGCTCATCAGAGGTGACCAGTGAGGTGCTCAGGGCTGGCAATTGGCTTGTCTGGTGGTCACTGGTGTGGGAAAGGATCTGCAGGAGCCTGGGGGGTGAGCAGGGGAAGGTTGAGAATGTCCCAGGAAAAACCCTTGGAGAGGACAAGAGGGAATGGATTAAAACTGGAAGAGGGGAGATTTTGGTTGGACATGAGGAAGGGATTCTTGTCTGGGAGGGTGGGGAGAGCCTGGCCAACAAGGGCAGGTTGAAATAGAATCATAGAATGGTTTGGGTTGGAAGGGACCTTAAAGACCATCCAGTCCCACCCCCTGCCATGGGCAGGGACACCTCCCAGCAGCCCAGGCTGCTCCAAGCCCCATCCAACCTGCCCTTCAACACCCCCAGGGATGGGGCAGCCACAGCTTCTCTGGGCAACCTGGGCCAGGCTCTCCCCACCCTCACAGCCCAGAATTTCTCCCTCCCATCTCAGCTCCAGCTCCCTCTGCCAGCTGGAAACCCTTCCCCCTGCTCCCATCCCTCCCTGCCCTTGTCCCAAGCCCCTCCCCAGCTTTCCTGGAGCCCCTTCAGGCACTGGAAGCTGCTCTCAGCTCTCCCTGGAGCCTTCTCTTCTCCAGGCTGAACACCCCAACTCTCCCAGCCTGGCTCCAGAGCAGAGCTGCTCCAGCCCTCCCATGATCTGGGTGATGAAACCCTCCCCTAGTGCAGGAAAACCTACAGCTCTGGGCTGAGCTTTTGCTGCAGCCCTCCCAGAGGAGGTTTGTGTGGTGCAAACTTGGCTTTAACACTCTAAGTTGAAAGCTCTTCTACAACAGGGGCTTTTTACAAGGGCATGTAGCTGTAGGACAAGGGGTGATGGCTTGAAACTGGAAGGGGGGAGATGTGAGATAGACATGAGGAATAAATTCTGTGGTGTGAGGGTGGGGAGAGCCTGGCCCAGGTTGCCCAGGGAAGCTGTGGCTGCCCCATCCCTGGCAGTGTTGAAGGGCAGGTTGGATGGGGCTTGGAGCAGCCTGGGCTGCTGGGAGGTGTCCCTGCCCATGCAGGGGGGTTGGAACTGGATGATCTTTACCATCTCCCCAACCCATTCCATGATTCCATCAGTTTCAGCCATTTTCTCTTTGCATTGTTCAATGTCCCCACATGTCATGGGCAGGAGCAGGAGCCTGCAGACTTTGCCCAAGAGCAGGAGCTTGCAGTGACATCCTTGTTGTGCTGTGCCATTTGTTCAGGTTCAAAGTGACCTGCTGAGCTGAGGGGGCCACCAGGTCTACCCCAGGGCTGCAGGAATCTCCATCCCATGTGGCTCCTGGGTTCCTGAGCCCTGCCCTTCTCTCACTGTGCGTGGCCATGGATGGGAACAGGGACACCCCACTACTGGGTTGGAGCTGAGCTGGTTGGATCTCAGCACACACCCCAAAATCTGGGGTTCTGGGAGGTCCCAGCTGGGGAAAAAAAGTAGAAATTATCCCCCTCTACTCAGTGCTGGTCAGAGCACACCTGGAGTGATGTGTTCAGTTCTGGTCCCTGCTCTACAAAAAGGATGGGACAGGCTGGAGAGGGTCCAGAGAAGAGCCAGAAAGATGATGAGGGGACTGGAGGACCTGGCAGATGAGGAGAGGCTGAGAAAACTGAGTTTGTTCAGCCTGGAGAAGAGAAGGTTTCAGGGAAGACCTTATCACCATGTTCCAGTCCTTAAAGGGTGGCTCCCAGGAAGATGGAGACTCCCTATTGACAAGGAGTCCCATGGAAAAGACAAGGGGTCATGGGCACAAGTTGCTCCTGGGCAGATTCCCATTGGACACAAGAGGGAAATGTTTCCCCATCAGGACAGTCCAACACTGGAACAGTCTCCCAAAGGAAGTGGTGGATTCCCCCACATGGGGCAGTTTGAAGTCTCAGCTTGACAGGCTGCTGAGCCACCTCATACCAACTGGAGTAGGACCTGGAAAGGTTGGACCAGATGATCCTTGAGGTCCCTCCCAACCTGGAGTTCTGGGATTCCATGAAGATCAGGCAGAGGTTGATGTGAGCAGCTTTCCCTCTCAAGAAACCAGTTGCTAAATTGCAGAACCCCAGCATCCTGCTGGTTGGAAAAGACCTTTAAGGTCATCAAGTCCAACCACAACCCAACTCCACCAACCATTAACCCAACTCTGCCCATGCCAATGCTTAAACCAGGTCCCTCAGCACCACATCCACACGGATCTGAAACCCCTCCAGGGATGGAGACTTGACCACCACTCTGGGCCAGGGTTTAATGTCCCTTTCTGTGAAGAGATCCTTTCTAATATCTCATGGAAACCTCAGATGTGTTGGGTTGGGGACGTTTGATTCACAGCCCTGAAAAACCTGAGGCTGCCCACGTGCCCATCCAGCTTCTTGTCCCTGCCCAGAAACCCCAGCCCTGCTCTCAGGGCTGCTCTTGGTTATTCTCCTTCTCTGGGTGGTTTTTCCCAGCCCTGGTGCTGACTCAGCCTGGTGGCTCTGCTGCCCACATGCTGCAGCTCCTTGGGACAGGCCACTGGTGGCTTTGTGGCTTGTCCCCACTGCTCAGAGGTTTTTGGAGCTGGGGTCATGCTCCTTGCTTTAAAACCCCCTGAGGTTTGGAAGGGAAGGGGCTGAGCTCTGCCTTGTGCCTCCATCACGTGGGTCTCCAACCCCTTGATCTCCAACCCTTGGTCTCCATTTGGCTTTGGTGCAAGTCCCCCTCAATATTGTGACTCCAACTGGGGCAGCTGCCCGGATGGAAGGAGCTTTAATTTCTCTAATTGCATGTTTCTTGGCTGCTTTGGCCTAAATTCACCTCAGCTATAGGAGGCACTAACCTGTGGTGGGTCCTCAGGAGACCAACCTCTCCCTCCCTGGCAGCAGAAGGAGCCCAGAGGGTCACTTTGGTTCCCTTCACTTCAGATGGCTGGAGAAGATCAATCCCAGACTTCATTTAAAATAGTCAATCCTCTTTCCTGGAGGTGGGAGGAGAGATTTTGTCCCCTCTCATCCCTAAAGCTGTTCCCTGTGGGTCACTTTTCTGGCCATGCCACGTCCTGAGGCAGGGAGGTGGGAGCAGGGACCTGGGAGACCTTGGGCTGCTCCTGCCTCTGGAATCACCTTCCTGCAACCTGGGCTTTCTTGTCTGAAAGAAAATTAATAGTCATAGAATCATGGGACCTTCAAGATCATCCAGTTCCAACCCCCTGCATGGGCAGGGACACCTCCCAGCAGCCCAGGCTGCTCCAAGCCCCATCCAACCTGCCCTTCAACACCCCCAGGGATGGGGCAGCCACAGCTTCCCTGGGCAACCTGGGCCAGGCTCTCCCCACCCTCACAGCCCAGAATTTCTCCCTCCCATCTCAGCTCCAGCTCCCTCTGCCAGCTGGAAACCCTTCCCCCTGCTCCCATCCCTCCCTGCCCTTGTCCCAAGCCCCTCCCCAGCTTTCCTGGAGCCCCTTCAGGCCCTGGAAGCTGCTCTCAGCTCTCCCTGGAGCCTTCTCTTCTCCAGGCTCAACACCCCAACTCTCCCAGCCTGGCTCCAGAGCTGCTCCAGCCCTCCCAGCATCTCCAGGGCCCTTCTCTGGCCCCTCCAACAGCTCCATGTCTCTCCTGTGCTGGGGGCTCCAGAGCTGGACACAACACTCCAGGGGGGTCTCACCAGAGCAGAGCAGAGGGGCAGAATCCCCTCCCTGGCCCTGCTGGCCACACTTCTTGTGATGCAGCCCAGGACACAACTGCCCCTCTGGGCTCCAGCCCTCACTGGGGGCTCATGTCCAGCTTCTCATCTCCTCCCACCCCAAGTCAGCTGTGGAGGAGCCTTTTCCCTGTGCCAATGGTCCAAACTGGTGCAGGATGCCAGAGGGTCCAGCTGGCAGTGAAACCAACCTCTGTGGAGGCACCTTCAGTGCACAACGGGAGCGAAAACACCCTCCCCAGCACGCCGTGGTGGCCATGCCTGGCATCTCCAGAGCCTTGAGCAGCCTCTGGCTTTTCTCTCCTCCCTGCAGAACTACACCAAGTGCAGCTGCATCTGGGAGGACGGGCTGGAGGGTTCGGCCAAACCCGGGAGCTGCGGCACCGGCTGCTCTTCCTGCCCTTCGTGGTCCTCTCCTGCCTGGCAGGGATCCTGGCCAGCACGTCCCACACACCCTCCTTCATGCTCATCCTCAGGTCAGCAGCTTGGCTTGGCCCTGCTCTGGGTGGCAGAGAAGGAAGCCAGAGGTTCTGCTGGGAAAAACCAAGGGGGTTCTGGAGGTGGGGAGGAAGGTTTGGGCCAGGGGAGGGACTGGAAGGTTCAATCAGCCCCATCTTGCACCTCCTTGCCCAGCTCCTTCTGCAGCCATAGAACCACAGGCTGCTTTGGGTTGGAAGATCTTCAAAGATCATGTAGATCCAACCCCCTCTGAAAAAAAGATGCAAAAGAAAAATGTGGATCCCAAGGGGCTTTTCCAACCTGAAGGTTTCTCTGAGCCTGTGAAGGAGCAGCCCTGGTGCTGCCTGTGCCTGGCAGGGCCAGCAGCTCTGCTGCCTCCTCTTGGTGTGTCCTTGCTCGTAGGGATTCTTGACATTGATAGCAAAGAACCTTTTGCTGGGCTCCTCCCTGTCCCTCCTGCAGAGGTTGGTTGGTTTCCAGGCCAGGGAAGGGCTGGGGTCACTGCCAGCCCTGCTCAGTGAAACATCATCTTTGGTGATGTAAATGGGAACTGCCTGAGGTCCCTGGGGGTTGGGATGAAGCTGAACAGAGAGGAACCTCATGAGAGTCAATAGGAGCAGGTCCTGCACCTGGGGAGGAAGAACCCCAGGCACCAGTACAGGTTAGGGGTGGACCTGCTGGAAAGCAGCTCCCAGGAGAAGGATCTGGGAGTCCTGGGAGATAGTACATGATCCATGAGTCAGGAATGTGTCCTTGTGGCCAAGAGGGCCAAAGGAATCCTGGGCTGCATGAGGAAGAGTGTGGGCAGTAGGTGGAGAGAGGTCATTGTGCCCTTCTGCTCTGCCCTGGTGAGGCGACAGCTGGAGAACTGGGACCAGTTCTGGGCTCCCCAGTTCAAGAGAGACAGGGAACTGCTGGAGAGAGTCCAGGGGAGGGCAGCAAAGATGGCTTGGGGGTTGGAGCATCTCCCTGATGAGGAAAGGCTGGGAGAGCTGGGACTGCTCAGCCTGGAGAAGAGAAGGCTGAGGGGAGACCTTCTTAATGCCTGGCAGTATCTCAGGGGGGTGCAGGAGGATGGAGCCAGACTCTGCTCAGCAGTGCCCAGGGACAGGACAGGGGGCAACGGGCACAAGCTGGAACATGGGAAGTGCCACTGAAAGAGGAGGGAAAACTTCTTGCCTGGGAGGGTGACAGAGCCCTGGGACAGGCTGCCCAGGGAGGGTGTGGAGTCCCCTTCTCTGCAGATATTCCAGCCCCTGGATGCAGCCCTGGGGGATGTGCTCTGGGTGCTTCAGCAGGGGAGTGGGACTGGATGATCTCCAGAGGTCCCTTCCCACTCTGACAGTTCCATGAAGGGTGACTTTTTGGGTAAGGCTTCATGTGAGGACACCAGGGAGGGAAACATCCCTGTGGGGATGCCAGAGGACACACCTTCCATTGTGTTTTTCAGGAGCATCCAGCCTGAGGACAAATCATTTGCTGTTGGGATTCAGTTCATGCTGCTGAGAGTTCTAGGTAAATCAAGATGTGGTGGGAAATGCCTTCCTGCACGTGGTGGGGAGGGGACAGGGCAAGGAACAGGTCTGGATCCAGGAGGACAACCCCTGCCTGGGTGCAGACACTCCCATGTTGACCTCCAGCATTTCAAGGGGGCTCCAAAAGGGTCCTGTGATCCCACTAGTGGTTTGGGAGGTTTTTTTTTTTATATGGTGAAAATTCATTTCACCACTCCCAGGAGGTGCCACTGCAGTTGTGGGCAGGAGGGTGGTCCCTGAAGGTGTTGAGCATCATTCCTGGAGTGAGAGCAGTGACAAAGAGGGACCTTCTTGCCCCTGGGTGGGATGCAGACACACTGAGCAGAACCAGTTGGCCACAGCAAAGACCATCTCCAGCCACTTCCCACCTTCTTAGCAGGTGGGAAAGTAGGCAGGGGTGGGGGCTGTCCTGGCAGAGGTGTCCCTGTCACACAGCAAAGCCTCCTCTGGTCCCTTCTCCCCCAGCCTGGATGCCAGGACCTGTTCTGTACGGCAGCGCCATCGACACCACCTGCATCCTCTGGGAGAAGAAGTGTGCCAGGAAGGCAGCCTGCAGATACTATGACAACAACCTCTTCAGGCAAAGGTAGGGGTTGGGAGTGTGGAGGGAAACCCAAGGGGGAAGGTGGCACCAGGCCACCCCCAACCTGGGAGAAGCTGTTGTGTATTCCCTGGTAACCCAACAGGGACACTCGCAGCCCTCCTGACCTGTGCTGGAGCCCAGCAGAGCTCAGGGCTGGTTTGGAGGGAAGTCATAGAGTTGTCTGGGTTGGAAGGGATCTCTGAAGGTTGTCTGGTCATTGGCACAAGCCACAAGCACATCAAGGTCCATGCCTGCTTGGTGCTGTAGAGCACAGAAATACACTTCCAGCATCAAGCCCTGCATTGCCACCCGTGTCCTGGGCTGTGGCACCAGCAGCGTGAGCAGCAGGGCCAGGGAGGGGATTGTCCCCTCTGCTCTGCTCTGCTGAGACCCCCCTGCAGGGCTGGGAACAGCTCTGGGGTCCCCAGCACAGGGAGGACACAGAGCTGTTGGAGAGAGGCCAGAGGAGGCCCCGGAGATGCTGGGAGGGCTGGAGCAGCTCTGGAGCCAGGCTGGGAGAGTTGGGGTGTTGAGCCTGGAGAAGAGAAGGCTCCAGGGAGAGCTGAGAGCAGCTTCCAGGGCCTGAAGGGGCTCCAGGAAAGCTGGGGAGGGGCTTGGGACAAGGGCAGGGAGGGAGTGACAGCTCAGGGTCTGCTGGGTGCCTGGGGACACCGGGTGCTGGTGCTTGGTGCTCACAGCAGGGTCCTTGCTACCCTGATTCCTCGTGTTCCCACACCACAGGTATCTTGGTCTCCAGTTTTTCTTTGAGGTTGGAGCTTTCCTGTGCTTCGTGGCTGTGTATGGGATCCTCAGGAGGCAGGAGAGGGAGGCCAGGAACCCAGCAGAGACAAAGGGAGACCCAGAGAAGGAGAAACTGGCAGGGAACTCCATCCAGAGCCCAGAATCCAAAGTGTGACACCAACAATGGGAATTGTCCTCCCTGGCCGGGGAGGTGATGCCGTGGGAATCATCCCACACCTGAGCTGTGAAGGAGGGATCTTTGGACTGAAGGACAGTGTGGCTGCTCCCTGATCTCCTGGGTGGGATGTGCTGCTCCTGTCCTGCCAGGGGAATCTGTCCATGTGTTGTTCTACACCTGCCTCCACCTCCACGGTGCCATTTGCTCCTTCACATGGATGAATCCACACCCCATCACCTTTGGACCCTGCAATCTTCTGGACTGATGTCCTCCAAACCATTTCTTCCTGCTTACAGTCTTGCCAGTGCCAGCCCTGGGCATTAACCCCACACCTGAAACGTTTTGGGGGGCTGTTTGTTTGGGGTGGGTGGGTTGTTTGTTTTTTTTGAAATAAATCATTTGTAAGAACTGGTTCTGCCCAGAATCCACCCAGCTCTGTGAGTGAGGCTCTGTCCTTGCCCCCAGAACCTCAGCTGTGCTTTGTTCCTTCTGCTCTGCTGCTCTTAGATGGTCTCTCTTCCTTGAAGGCTCCATCCAGCTCCAGCTGACACGGATGGGACCTTTGTCCCAGGCTGGGGACCATGACAAGGACCAGCTCCTAGGGACCATGACAAGGACCAGCTCCTGGGGACCATGACAAGGACCAGCTCCTGTGCTGCTGCTGGGGAGGGAAGGAGCAGGGAGGAGGATGCTGGCAAGAGGAGAACATCAAAAGGAACCACGAAGAGCAACTCCAGCACCCACAGACTTGCAGCAACTGGGGCAGCAGGGCCACATGTTGCAGCAACAAACATCATTCTCCTTTCCCTTCTGCCAGAACATCTCACAGGGGCTTCATGAAGCCTGGGAGTGGTTCAGGATCCTTCCCCTTTTCCAGGCTGGGAGAGGCAGAACTTTTCCCAGGGCTTCAGGACCAGAAAGGGTGGTTGAACCCAACTCTCTTGCAGGCTGGGAAGAGCCTGAGGTGCAGCCACTTGCCCACAGACAACCCTGCTGGGGCTCCTTGCAGGGGCTCCTGGCAGACCCAGCTGTAATGATGGGTTGAAAGTCAAGTCTGGTGTCATTTTGGTGCAGCTGCCTCTATTTTCTGCATTCCTCCCATCTCGGGGGGCTTCCTGGCCACCACAAAGCCCAGAGTGTGTTGCTGGGCTCACACCACCAGCCTGCAACCCCAGAGCCTTGGGTAACTTGTCATCTTTGGCTCCAGGAGGGACATCAGGAGAGAGACCAAAAACCCCCAAAGCTCAGCCAGAAGATGCAGAAGGAAAAGAAAACAACCCAAAAACCCCCCCAAGAGAGCACAAAACCACAGTGGAGAGAACTCATTAACTCCTCACCCCCTGGGAACTAGTCCTGGGGTGAGATCTGAGTGAAGAAGGGTGGAAAAGCCAGTGGTGAAGTGGCTGGCTCAGATGTTGCCCCAGATTCTTTGCCCAACCATTTTGAGGGGCCAAATGGAGACACCTCAGAGTAAAGAGATGAATAACTTGCTTTTTTTTTAGGGTTGTTGGGGGTTTTTTTTGCATATCTTTCTACAGTGCCTGTTCCTTGAGATGGTCAAGAGAGTCCAGAGCCTCATTCCCAGGGACCTGCACCCAGAAGTGACTCCTGGCTTAGCAGAAGGTTTCGGGGCTGGGTGTGGGTGCTGAAGAGAGGTGGGGGGACCCACTGCTGGCAGGACAAGCAGCACAGCTCCCCCTGTGCCTCAGAAAGCCAAATCTGGGGGAGATTTGCATTCTTTTTCATTTTCTAAGCCATGAGGAAGGTAGCATCTGGTTCTACAGCAGGGAATTGGGATGAGGTTCTTTGGGTGAGAGGGAACGGCCTCAAGTTGTGCCAGGGGAGGTTGAGGTTGGATCTGGGGAACAATTTCTCCCTGGCAAGGGTTGTCAGGGCCTGGCCCAGGCTGCCCAGGGCAGGGGGGGAGTCCCCATCCCTGGGGGGGTTTCCAAGCCCTGGAGATGGTGCTGAGGGACACGGGGCAGGGGTGGTTTAATGGTTGGACTGGGGGATCTTCAAGGTCTTTCCCAATCCAAATGATTCTGTGAGTAGAGAAAAGATGAGCCATTAGTGTTCCTGGTGGTCCCTCCAGCTCTTGGAAGCCCATGGATTTGTGGCATCCCTGCTGCATCCCGTGGAGAAGAAGGTTCTTTCCTGGCTGAGCACAAAGTCCTGGCCTTGCAGAAGGTTTCCTGCCTCCTCCAGCCCAACCTCAGGTCACCCCAGGGTACTTTCCAAACCACCACAAACTGACAACAACACAATCGGGTTTGTGTGGTGGTTGAAGCTGAGAGCTGCAAGGTGCTGTGCCAGGAATGGATGGAGGTGAGACCTCAGGCAGGAATTCTGGGCTGGGAGGGTGGGGAGAGCCTGGCCCAGGTTGCCCAGGGAAGCTGTGGCTGCCCCATCCCTGGGGGTGTTGAAGGGCAGGTTGGATGGGGCTTGGAGCAGCCTGGGCTGCTGGGAGGTGTCCCTGCCCATGCAGGGGGGTTGGAATTCCATGATCTTTGAGGTCCCTTCCCACCCAAACCATTCCATGATTCCACAGTCCCTCTGCTGGGGGTGCTGCTGAGGAAGGGAAGAACTGAACTCGTGGGTGGCCTGAGAAAAACCTCTACATCCCATGTGCCTGGGGGGTTTCCAACTGGAAAAAGGGGTGTAGAGCCCTGACCCCAGCAGTGAGCCCAGGCCATACTGGGAGGCAGCTGGCCAGGCCATTCCCTGGGGTGCTGCTGCATCCAGCAGAGCTGCCCATGGCCCAGCTGGGGGCTGGTGCATCCTCCTGCCCTCCAGATCCACTGAACTCTCTGCTTATTTTTGCTTGATGCTGTTTGTGAACAAACTGACAAGACAAATGGCTGTCTTAGGGTTTGGGTTTTTTTCTTCCCTCCCCCTTTTTTATGTTTGTCCTCCTCCTTTCCACAAGCAGCCTCAGTCATGGTGAGGATTAAGCAGCAGTTGCCACCATCTGGAGGGGCTTTCAGAAAGGCTGCACACACAGTTCATTCTTGGAGGGTGTCCCTCAGATTCAGGACAGCAGCCTGGGGCTGGGCTGGGCTTGGCAGGGGGGTTCTCCTCCACCTCCCTGAGCCTGAGCCTGTCCCAGCCCTGCATCCAGCAGAGCTGCCCATGGCCCAGCTGGGGGCTGGTGCATCCTCCTGCCCTCCAGATCCACTGAACTCTCTGCTTATTTTTGCTTGATGCTGTTTGTGAACAAACTGACAAGACAAATGGCTGTCTTAGGGTTTGGGTTTTTTTCTTCCCTCCCCCTTTTTTATGTTTGTCCTCCTCCTTTCCACAAGCAGCCTCAGTCATGGTGAGGATTAAGCAGCAGTTGCCACCATCTGGAGGGGCTTTCAGAAAGGCTGCACACACAGTTCATTCTTGGAGGGTGTCCCTCAGATTCAGGACAGCAGCCTGGGGCTGGGCTGGGCTTGGCAGGGATGTTCTCCTGCACATCCCTGAGCCTGAGCCTGTCCCAGCCCTGCCCAACATCCCAGCATGGAGGAGCCACGAGCACTGGAGGAGCAAAGAGTTGGCAGCAACTCCACAGGCCAAAGCACAGAGCCCAGGAGTCCTTGGACCTGGATGGTGCCCACCAGCCAGGCTGTGCTGCTCCAGTCCTTGAGCATGGGCTGGTCCCCACCTGAAGTCACCTGTCCTGGTGGCAGGGAGATGCAGCCTCTCTGACTTGATAACATCATTCTGCAACCCCACCCAGGGATGTTCAGAATCCCAGACTGGTTTGGGTTGGAAGGGACCTTCAAGATCATCCAGTCCCACCCCCTGCATGGGCAGGGACACCTTCCAGCAGCCCAGGCTGCTCCAAGCCCCACATTAGATACCTGGAACACTTCAGGGATGGGGCAGCACCTTGAAGATAATTTAGTGGGATCATCTGGGAGGTCCTGAAGGTCCCTTCCAACCCAAACCATCCCAGGAGCTAAATTCCATGATTGTAGGTCTTGCATGATCACAATGGTGTGACAATAGAATCATGGAATGGGTTGGAGGAACCTTGAAGACCATCTAGATCCACCCCCTGCATGGGCAGGGACACCTCCCAGCAGCCCAGGCTGCTCCAAGCCCCATCCAACCTGCCCTTCAACACCCCCAGGGATGGGGCAGCCACAGCTTCCCTGGGCAACCTGGGCCAGGCTCTCCCCACCCTCACAGGGAAGAATCCTTGGAAACTCTTCACATTCTTCCTTACCCTCTTTTCTTTGAGTGGGCAGCTCTGCCCAGTGCTGTGCTGATCCCCACACCTTCTCTCATCCCATTTCTACCATCTCCTCAGCTCCAACACAGCCCAGGGGTGCTCTGGACACATGGGCTCCAGTGTTGTGGCTTCTCCCAGTTGATGGGGCTTTGAGGGGGTGAAACTGCTCCCCAGAGCATCATCCCTCTCCTGCTCTGGCCAGCCTGTGTCTAGATGAGTGTTGCACTTTCAGAGGTGGATGAAGGAACCAGAGAGAGCCTGGAAGAGACATTTTGTGACTGGGAAACTGTGGCTGCCTCATCCCTGGAGGTGTTGAAGGGCAGGTTGGATGGGGCTTGGAGCAGCCTGGGCTGCTGGGAGGTGTCCCTGCCCATGCAGGGGGTGAGAACTGGATGATCTTGAAGGTCCATCCCACCCAAACCAGGCTGGGATTCTGGTTTTGTCCCCCTCCTCACAGTCCCACACAAGGCAGGGATGGCCACCAGCACCTCAAACTGGGGCTTGCAGAAGCCAGGCTGCAGGACTGGGAGCTGCTTGAACACCAAGGAGGCCTGAGGGGATCATAGAACCTCTTCTTCCATCTAGTAGCCCCACGATTTGAGCCCTTGCTTGGGGCAGAGGAACCCAGGCTCCAAACCTCCATCTCCATGAGGGTTTTCAACCCACTGGGTCTTGCAAACAACTGCACTGGTGCAGTTCCTGGCATTTTAACCCCTTCCCACGAGACAGACAACCTGCTGGGCTGCAGCCTTTGACCAGTGAATGTTCACTGATGGCTCCAATCTTTGCAGGCTGGAGAAGGAAAAACATCAGCAGAGTTTGCCAAAGGTTCAGTGAATCAGAGTGAGGAAGGATCCAAGGCATTTCTGGAGCTGAGAGCTGCTTCCTAACTGAGCACAGTGCCCATTTTTACTGGAAAAAAAGAGCAAAGCCAAAGCTTTTTAAATAACCCAACATCCCCTTGGTCTTGTGACCTCAGCCAGATCCCTCCCTGGGGTGCTCTGGTCACTCTCTGCTGCAATCCAAGCCCAAAGGTTCCTCCTGGCTGGTCAAGGAGCAGGTTTTCCAGCAGAGGGGATAGAGATGATCCCACCTGGGTTTGGTGGCTGTTTGCAGGCAGCCAACACAATCTCTGTACCAAAAGCCACTGAATGTTTCTATTAAAATTCACTCCAGCTGCCTCCAGCAACTGAGGAGACTGAAGTGACCTCAGTTCCCAGGAAATGCTGATGGAACAGACCCAGTTTGCAGCAGAAATGTGGAGAATCCCTGTGCCAGAGCCAAGGAGGGAGGCAGAAATCCAGCCCCCAGGCTGGGGAAGGGGAAGGCAAAGGATTCATCCATGGACACACAGAAGGCAGGAATGTTCAGGTTAGGAAGGTCTGGGAAGTTCCCACTGGGACACTGAAAATACCAGCCAAGGAATCACTGAATTAACCCCACAATTCAGAGAGGTTGTGGGTTCCTGGAAGGTCTTGGAAAGGAGAAATGGAGCCAAGGAGCAGATCCAGACCCAGCTCAGCCCTGAGCACCAGGGAGATGCTGCAGCAGCTGCTGATCCATCCCCAGTCACTTGGCTCATCACCCCATGGGTGCTCACAGGCAGATCACAGCCAAGGTTTGAGTTCTCCTTCACCCAGGCCCATCTGGAGGAGCTGGGCTACCTCTTGCCTCAGGGAAGGATTTTGACCCTACCCCACCATCTTCTCATTAACTAATCATCAGCTGCATGAAATGAACATGCAGAGAGGAGAGAAAAAAAGGCAGGGGAAGAGCAGGGTTAGTGGGAAAGCTTCATTTCCAGAGGTTCCAGGTAGTTTCCTGCCTACCCAGAAGGATTTCTCTGGCAGAACCTCAGCAGGTTCTGCCCTGTCTCTGGAACTCATCAATACTTTCATTAAGGGCTTGGATCAGGAGAGACAGAGGAGCTAATAAAGTTCCTGCCTGTGGTGGATTAGGGTTTCAAATCATTCACAGGGGCAGGATTAGGGTTCAAATCATCCACAGCAGGTTGGGGAAGTGCCCTGAGTTTGTCAGTTGTCTGAAGTTGAACAAGGCCAAGTGGTGGGTCCTGCACTGGGGTCACAACCACCCCGGGCAAAGCTCCAGGCTTGGGGAGGAGAGGCTGGGAAGTTCCCAGCAGAAAGAGAACTGGGGGGGCTGGTTGATGAACAGCTGAACAGGAGCAGAACAGGAGCCAGTGTGTGTGCCCAGGTGGCCAACACCATCCTGGCCAGGATGAGGAGCAGTGTGGCCAGCAGGAGCAGGGAGGTGATGCTCCCTCTGTGCTCAGCACTGGGGAGGCCACAACTTGAGCCCTGTGTCCAGTTTTGGGGCACCTCAATGCAACAAGGACATTGAGGTGCTGGGGAGTGTGGCCAGAGAAGGGCGACCAAGCTGGGGAAGGACCTTGAGAACAAGTCCTGTGAGGAGCAGCAGAGGGAACTGAGGCTGTTTCATCTGAAGAAAAAGCTCAGGGGAGAGACCTCATGGTCCTCTACAACCTGAGAAGAGGTTGGGAAGAGGAAGGTGCTGCTCTCCCAAGCAGAGCAGGGGCAGCTTCATTGCCCAGACAGGAGGTCACCAGGACCAGACTGTCCTGCAGGAAACGTTGCTGGTGGGTTTTGCTCCTGGCTTGGATCTGTGACCCACCAGCACTTCAGGTCTGCCTGGGGGCATGGCAGGGAGAGGCAGAAGACTCCTGTGCTTTCCAAAATTGGGGGGGTATGTGTTTATTTTCAGACAAAAGGAACCAAGAAAGAAAGATCTCAGAGCCCATGAAGCTGCACTGCTTGCTTGGGTGGGCTTCCCTTGTGAGCAGCAACTGCACCATCAGACCAGGACCAAGAAAATCAGCCCTGCCAGGTCTTTACCCCCAGGATGCCCTTCTGCTCCTGCTCTGAAGGGCAGGGTGGCATTTGACTGCCCTTTTCAAGAGGCATTGCAGTCCTGGTGGCTTGGGTCAACATCTCCTTGCAGAGCTGTGACACTGCAGGTCACAGAGGACCTGCCATTTCCACCCCTGCTCCTTCAGCTGAATCTCAAAACACTTGCAGCAAAAAAAAAGAGCCCCAAAAATGAACAAGATGGGCATTGAAGAACAGCCATCCCTTCCATGGGTTGCAGGCTTCTCTGGGGTCACCTCCCTGCCTCTTGGCCAGGAGCATGGACAGCCTGGAGAAGAGAAGGCTCCAGGGAGAGCTGAGAGCAGCTTCCAGTGCCTGAAGGGGCTCCAGGAAAGCTGGGGAGGGGCTTGGGACAAGGGCAGGGAGGGATGGGAGCAGGGGGAAGGGTTTCCAGCTGGCAGAGGGAGCTGGAGCTGAGATGGGAGGGAGAAATTCTGGGCTGTGAGGGTGGGGAGAGCCTGGCCCAGGTTGCCCAGAGAAGCTGTGGCTGCCCCATCCCTGGGGGTGTTGAAGGGCAGGTTGGATGGGGCTTGGAGCAGCCTGGGCTGCTGGGAGGTGTCCCTGCCCATGCAGGGGGTGGGACTGGGTGGGCTTTGTCCTGGACAGAACAGCAGACCAGATGTATCTGCACAGACCAAGGTTTATTGCATTTAACGTTGGGGTCTTTCACTCCTGCAGTGGAAGCACAAGAGCAGCAGAACTGCAGGGAAACTGGGAGATCAGAGCAGGAGCTGAAGCTGGAATGCAAAGGAGACCTTAGCAGTGAATTTTCCTCCTTCTAGTTAGATCAAACAACAAAGGTTAACCATTGCAATGCCAGCAACTTCCTTATTACCAAATCCTGTACTAGAGCTGGAACGTGACTTGTCAGGCTTAAAGG
>NW_009954496.1:123381-126367 GCF_000747805.2 Chaetura pelagica
TGCTGAAGGTGACAATGTCAAGTTTACTAATAAAGACAGTGGACAAGTTCATGCTTCTCCCCCTTGCCAGGCCAGGCTGGTATCCTTGGGTTGGATCATCATTGTCAGCCTTTCTGGCAGGTGTCCCTGCTGGAAGAGAGAAGGTCCAGGCACCTCCTGGGAAGGTGCCTGGGAAGTTCCCCCAGCCAAAAAATGGGACCAGGCCCCATGAAAGCCCATGAAACCCAGCAAAGTGCTTTGTTTATCTGTTTGTTATGATTTGAGCTCCATTTCAGGCCAGACTGGGGCTCTGTGCTCTTCAACCCTGGAGAAGGAGGGGGTTGTGAACATCAGCTTGGGCTCTGCTGGTGCCTTTCAAGGTTGTCACCAGCTCAGAACTTGGGGGTCCAGCTCCTTTCTCATGGGAACCTTTGCATTCCAGGCCTGACCTACAAAACTGAGAGACAAAAAGCAGCTGAATCACAGAGGGAAACTGAGGCAGGGGCATGTTGGGGTGGAGGGCCCTGCTGGAGCCTTGAAGGTCCCTTCCAACCCCAAAATTCCATGGTTCTGTGGTTCTGTGGCAGGGGGGAGGTGAAGGCACAAGGGGCAGGATGTGCTGGGCCTTCCCCACAGAACCAACCCCTTGTTTTGGGGTGGAAAAGACCTTTAAGACCACCAAGTCTGCCCTCTGGCCCACCAGGCTGCCCAGTCCCCCTCTGAAGAGTTTGAAGCTCCTTATCAAAGAGGTGTCCATCAGGATTCACTCCCTGTCCTGGGAGAACAAGGGGTGACCCCCCTCCCTGTCCCTTGGAGGGAGGAAATTCCCTCCCCCTGTTGCCAAACTGGGGTCTTTTTCCCCTCTTGATTTCCACCCCCTCTGCCCCTCCACTTGTCCTCCCTGGAGGCCAAGGGAGCAGGATGGCTCAGGAGGTCCCTCCTGTGCCCTGCAGACATCACAGCTTGAGTGATGGTGGCTCCTGAAAGGTGAAATTAATCTTCAGGGCTTAATGAACTGGGCAGGAAGTCGGGCAGGAGGTGGTTGGTGAAGGCTCTGAGATGAATGTGAGGAGGGAACAACATCCTTCATCCTCAGGATCTGATAAGGGCTGACCCTGCATCATTGAGCAGATTCCCAGTTCCCCCCCCCTAATCTGCTGCTCCCAGGGCCCTGAAGGACAGAGCAGCATCCAGGGGCTGCTGATAAAGGCTCCAGGAACATTTTCATCCCTCTCACCTCACTTTTTTTCTAGTTCAAAATGTCATTTGTTAAAGAGACCAGACCCTGAGATGGTTCCAAGCTGTGCACACTGGGACCCATTGCTGAGCAAACCTGAGTGAAAAATGGACCCTCCCCAAGCCCCTGTTTCTCAGCTGAACTTGCTGTTCAGCCCTGCAGTTGGACCTGCTGGTAGAAAACATTCCCCTTCCCACCCTTCCCACCTCCTGCTGCTCCCAGTGCTGGGACCCAAGTACCCAGGGAGGACTGGACGTGTCCAAACTGCATCCCAGAGTTCTGGGGAGTCTGTGCTCATCTGTCCTGGTTCCTGAGCCCAGTTTGGGGGTCCCCAGCACAGGGAGGACCTGGAGCTGTTGGAGAGAGGCCAGAGGAGGCCCTGGAGATGCTGGGAGGGCTGGAGCAGCTCTGGAGCCAGGCTGGGAGAGTTGGGGTGTCCAGCCTGGAGAAGAGAAGGCTCCAGGGAGAGCTGAGAGCAGCTTCCAGGGCCTGAAGGGGCTCCAGGAAAGCTGGGGAGGGGCTTGGGACAAGGGCAGGGAGGGATGGGAGCAGGGGGAAGGGTTTCCAGCTGGCAGAGGGAGCTGGAGCTGAGATGGGAGGGAGAAATTCTGGGCTGTGAGGGTGGGGAGAGCCTGGCCCAGGTTGCCCAGGGAAGCTGTGGCTGCCCCATCCCTGGGGGTGTTGAAGGGCAGGTTGGATGGGGCTTGGAGCAGCCTGGGCTGCTGGGAGGTGTCCCTGCCCATGCAGGGGTGGGACTGGATGATCTTCAAGGTCCCTTCCAACCTGGGTGACTCTCTGATCCCATGCCCCAGCAGCTTTGCCTCAGACTCACAGAAGCCAAAAGCAGCAAGATTTTGAGGAACAGATGCCCCCTTCAGACAACTTGGTAAGTACAAGTTTATCAATGAAGAGGAAGCCAAGGGAGGTGGGGAGAGCCAAGGGCCAGACCTTCTGGAGCTGTGATCCCCCTGATTGCACAGAGATGCTCCTGGCTCAGACCCCCTGGTGCTGGCAGAGCTGGGGGCAGCACAGGGTGAGTGGGTGAAATCTGGGAGCAGATGACTTAAGATCCTGGATTGGAACAACTCTCACCTTCCCTCCAAGAAGGTCTTGTTGCATCAATCCTCTCCATCTGGGCCAGAAAAGGCCACAGCTCTTGTTCCTGTCCCCTCCACCAGGGATGTGACACAGGCAGGTGTCCCAGCTCTGGGCTGGGTCACATCCTGGAGGTTTTAGGCACAGAAGGTTCTTGTGTGACCATGACAGGCATGGCCAGAGGAAATGACAGCTTTCCTCTTTCCATGGAACTGGAAAAGAGCTGGGATGAGCAGCCTGCTGTGCCAGTGGCCTTCCCTGAAATCTCAGCTGCCAAGAGCCCTGGATTCCTCAGACCTCAAGGGAGCAGTTGCAGAAGATGTTCTGGGAACAGAGGATGCAGGAGTCAGGGGGAGCTGAGCAAAGGCAGGAGCCCCTGGCAGCTCCAGCAGCTCCTGGTGCTGCCAGGCAGGAACATCTCCCAGCAACATCATGCCTGGGTGGGCTTCACCACCCCCTTCCCACCTTCCCATTCCCATCACCTCCTTCCCACCTTCCCATTCCCACCAGATGCAGAGGTCAGGGGGAGCTGAGCAAAGGCAGGAGCCCCTGGCAGCTCCAGCAGCTCCTGGTGCTGCCAGGCAGGAACATCTCCCAGCAACATCATGCCTGGGTGGGCTTCACCACCCCCTTCCCACCTTCCCATTCCCATCACCCCCTTCCCACCTTCCCATT
>NW_009954496.1:142377-157168 GCF_000747805.2 Chaetura pelagica
CAGTTCTCCAGCTGTGGCCTCACCAGGGCAGAGCAGAAGGGCACAATGACCTCTCTCCACCTACTGCCCACACTCTTCCTCATGCAGCCCAGGATTCCTTTGGCCCTCTTGGCCACAAGGACACATTCCTGACTCATGGATCATGTACTATCTCCCAGGACTCCCAGATCCTTCTCCTGGGAGCTGCTTTCCAGCAGGTCCACCCCTAACCTGTACTGGTGCCTGGGGTTCTTCCTCCCCAAGTGCAGAACCCTACACCTGCCAAGAACAGGTTCCTCTCTGCCCAGTTCTCCAGCCTGTTCAGGTCTCTGGGTGGCAGCAGAGCTCTCTGGGGTGTCACCACCTCTCCCAGTTTGGTGTCACCAGTGAACTTGCTGAGGTCACACTCTGTGCCCTCATCCAGGTCATTGATGAACAGCTTGAACAAGACTGGACCAAGTACTGACCCCTGGGGGACACCCCTGGTTCCTTGGCCTCCAACTTGACCCTGCCCCATTGATCACCACCCTCAGCATCAGGAGCAGCCAAGAAGTGCTGAAACCTGCCCTGCAGAACAGGGCACAGCACAGCTCCTGCTGCCCCAGCCTTGGCACCTTTTGCAACCCCCCCAGAAAAAACCCAACCCAACTAAATTGCAGTGGTTCCCTGGGAACCAGCAGGGTGATCATTCCTGCACCGTGGGACAATCCATGGGCATAACCAAGCCCAAGGGGTTCTGGTGCTGTGGGGAGACACAGGAGCAGGGATTTGCCTTGGAAAAGCCAGAGAGGAGAAGGTTTGAAAGAGAAAGGAGCTGCCCTGGCTGCTTCCCCAGGAGCCAACGTGCCCTGGGTCCTTGGGTGGGGGTTTGGGAGCCTGAAGGAGCCACCCCAGAGCCCACCTGCCCAACTTGTCCCCCTCCCAGGACAGCAAACAAGTGAAACACACTACCCTCTTTCCCAAGTTTCCTCTGCACCAGCAGCTCCCCAGGGCTGAGCCAGCAGCTCCAGCCTTTGCTCATCCTCTCCTGGGTTGCTTCACTGGTGGCTGATTCCTGGAACCCTGAGGTGGGGGGGGAAGGACAAGAGGGGCCCCAGCTCTGCCCCAGCTCACTTTGGCAGCCAGGAAAGGCAGCAAGTCCAGCCCTGGGGACAAGCAGAGGTGGTTCTTCTCACCCTCCTGGGGTTTCCTCCCAAGGCCCCAGCAGGCAGGAGGGGCAGATCAACCACCCTGCTGTGCCATTTGGTTCAGAAAACCCTTTTCCTGAGCAGCCAAGTGGGTTGCAATGAAAAACCAGCTGCAGGAAACTCCTCAACTGAGGCAAAGGGCTGGGGAGGAGCTTCTGGTGCTATTTTTTTGGGTTGTCACTACCAAGGTTTTAACCCCTGGGGCCTCAGTTTCCCCTGCAGGACTGATACTGGTCCAGTTGCCCACCAACTGGGGTGGGGTCCAGTGCAGTTTGAGATGCCCTTGGCCATCCTGGCAGGTCCCTACCAAGAGTGGAGGCTTCT
Source organism: Chaetura pelagica (assembly GCF_000747805.2). NCBI lineage: Eukaryota > Metazoa > Chordata > Aves > Apodiformes > Apodidae > Chaetura > Chaetura pelagica. The sequence goes on from NW_009954496.1 coordinate 143,868, forward strand.
TGTAGGTTATCTTGGTCACAATAAGGTCTCCCTGAAACCTTCTCCCCTCCAGCCTGGACATGCCAACAAGGAGGGAGGGGTTGAGCAGAGTTTCCTTCCACAGCACAGACAAATATTCATGTGGTTTCCTTTCCATTCTTGCACTGCAGAGAGTGACAAAGAATCTCCCCTTGCCCAGCAGTGCAGCTTGGGGGGGTTGGCAGGTTCTGAGCTCCCTGCTGGGGCTGGAGCTGAGCCTGGGCTTCAACACCTACCCTGTGATGACACATCCTGTGACAGCTTCTTAAAGCTGGAGGTGAAAGAACTCCCATGTCACAACAGCTGGAACAAAGAACCATCCCAAACCAGCAGGGAGAAGAGCTGGACCTTCTCCCAGGTCACCCAGTGCAGCTGGAAGGACATCCCTGTGACCACAGCACCACATGCTGATAGAGCTGGGGAGACACTGGGAGATTGCTCAGCCTAAAATCTGCACCAGAGGGTAGTGGGAAATGGCTGGAAGAGGGAGATTCAGGTAGGACATTAGGAGGGAGTTCTTTGCTGGGAGATACTGGCCCAGGTTGCCCAGGGAAGCTGTGGCTGCCCCATCCCTGGCAGTGTTGAAGGGCAGGTTGGATGGGGCTTGGAGCAGCCTGGGCTGCTGGGAGGTGTCCCTGCCCATGCAGGGGGGTTGGAACTGGATGATCTTCAAGGTCCCTTCCAACCCAAACCCTTCTATGAGCAGGAGACACACACAGGACTCCCCTGGGGTTTTATTTCAACAAAAAAACAAAAACAAACCCATTTCCCAGTCAGTTTGAGCTCCTCTTGATTTGCTGCCCTCATCTCTGGAAGCTTATGCTGTGAAATATCTGCCACATTTCACTCCAGGACAGCTCAGATCTCTCTCTTTTTGCCCCCAAAGGGCAGAAATAAACACAGATTTAGCCACATCTTTCTTCTCCTGCCTCCTTTATCTCTGGTGCTCCAACAACATTTCTCCCCTGTCTTTCTTCTCCCTGATCTTGCATTTTTCTCTTCCCATCATCTTCTTATCCTCTTTTCTTCCTTCCCTGGGTTCCTGAAGTTCCCACACAAACCCAGCAGCTCCTTCATCAAACACAGCAATTAAGAAACCCCCCATGACAAGTGTCACCCCTTGTCACGGGTCATTCCTGGCTTCAGGGTTGGGTTTTTTTTGAGATCTCTTCTTATTTCTGGGCCTGAAAGAGTCTGAGGGGAATGAAGCACCAAGGGTGGAACTGCAGAGTAAAAAACACCCCAGGGAGCAGCATCCCCTGCCTCCAGCAGCCCCAGATTGTTCATCTCTGGGGATTCACCACCTGAGAGTTTCACCCTGATGCTTTTGCAAGTCAATGGGTCATGAACAACTTGCTGGGAAGTCTTCCCTGCCCTCCCCAAGGTATATGAAAAGACTCTAAACAGCAACAACAAAAAAAGAGGATGAGTCTTTTCTTGGGAGTTTCCAGCTCCCTGTTTTTGGACAGAGAAAAGAGAGTATGATGGAAGTCATGGGGAGAAGAGGTTGTTGAGCACAGGGTTGGAAAGCAGCTCAGGCAGCCACGCCAAGGCTGCCCTGGCAGAGTCAGGGTGTGTTCAGCATCTCCTGCTCCCTCTGCCTGTGCTCCCACCCTCCTCCAGCTCTTCAGGCTGCAACAATGGGGCACAAAGAGATGTGCCAGGAGATGTTCCTTGCTCTCAATTCAGAGAATCATAGCACCATGGGATGGTTGGGGTGGGGAGGGATATTAAAGTCTATCTAGTTTCATCATCCTTGCATGGGCAGAGACTTCCCTGGGGTGTGTGGAGCTCAGTGAAAAGTGATTTAATAATGCCTGGGGGGAGGTGAAAGCAGGTTTTAACCACAGCTGCTTCCTAAAAAGCAGGTTTCCAGCACAGAAATAGTATCACAGAATCATAGAATCCCAGAATGGGTTGAGTGGGAAGGGACCTCAGAGCTCACCCAGTCCTACCCCCAACCTGCCCTTGGACACCCCCAGGGATGGGGCAGCCACAGCTTCCCTGGGCAACCTGGGCCAGGCTCTCCCCACCCTCCCAGCCCAGAATTTCCCCTTGATGTCCAACCTCAACCTCCCCTTTCCCAGGTCAGACCCATCACCCCTCGTCCTCCCACTCCCTTGCAATGATGTTGGGGCTTTCACCCCCCCCAGGAGCTCAGCCTGTAGGTGCATTTTAACCCTTTGCCTGCAGCAAAAACCAGCCTGGACACTCTCAAACCTGATGCAGCTTGTAAATACATTTTTCTCACACCTTCAGGAGCCTCCAAGCAGGTGGTGCAGCCACCAGGACAAACAGGACACCTCCCCACCCAGGGCTCCCCCTGCTCCTACAGCCCAGGGAGCAGCTCCTAAAACCTCCAGGCTCATCAGTTCCTTCTGTCACCACTGAAACTGGGGATCAGGGATTTCTAGTGGTTTCCTTTGTGAACACTGACACCCTGCCCTGCTTCTTTTGTCCAGCTGGCAGGGGCTTCTCCCTGCTGGCTTCTCCCCCAGGTCAGCTCTGCCTGGTTCTCCTTCAGCTCTGACAAACACAAGGGCACAGGTGAGTGTCCCATCCCACCTCTTACTGAAGGGAAAAAAAAATCAGTAAAAAGAAAAATTGGCTTCATCCTGGCTCAAACCAGGACACAATTATACCATCAAACACAGCAATTAAGAAACCCCCCATGACAAGTGTCACCCCTTGTCATGGGTCATTCCTGGCTTCAGGGTTGGGTTTTTTTTGAGATCTCTTCTTATTTCTGGGCCTGAAAGAGTCTGAGGGGAATGAAGCACCAAGGGTGGAACTGCAGAGTAAAAAACACCCCAGGGAGCAGCATCCCCTGCCTCCAGCAGCCCCAGATTGTTCATCTCTGGGGATTCACCACCTGAGAGTTTCACCCTGATGCTTTTGCAAGTCAATGGGTCATGAACAACTTGCTGGGAAGTCTTCCCTGCCCTTCCCAAGGTATATGAAAAGACTCTAAACAGCAACAACAAAAAAAGAGGATGAGTCTTTTCTTGGGAGTTTCCAGCTCCCTGTTTTTGGACAGAGAAAAGAGAGTATGATGGAAGTCATGGGGAGAAGAGGTTGTTGAGCACAGGGTTGGAAAGCAGCTCAGGCAGCCACGCCAAGGCTGCCCTGGCAGAGTCAGGGTGTGTTCAGCATCTCCTGCTCCCTCTGCCTGTGCTCCCACCCTCCTCCAGCTCTTCAGGCTGCAACAATGGGGCACAAAGAGATGTGCCAGGAGATGTTCCTTGCTCTCAATTCAGAGAATCATAGCACCATGGGATGGTTGGGGTGGGGAGGGATATTAAAGTCTATCTAGTTTCATCATCCTTGCATGGGCAGAGACTTCCCTGGGGTGTGTGGAGCTCAGTGAAAAGTGATTTAATAATGCCTGGGGGGAGGTGAAAGCAGGTTTTAACCACAGCTGCTTCCTAAAAAGCAGGTTTCCAGCACAGAAATAGTATCACAGAATCATAGAATCCCAGAATGGGTTGAGTGGGAAGGGACCTCAGAGCTCACCCAGTCCTACCCCAAACCTGCCCTTGGACACCCCCAGGGATGGGGCAGCCACAGCTTCCCTGGGCAACCTGGGCCAGGCTCTCCCCACCCTCCCAGCCCAGAATTTCCCCTTGATGTCCAACCTCAACCTCCCCTTTCCCAGGTCAGACCCATCACCCCTCGTCCTCCCACTCCCTTGCAATGATGTTGGGGCTTTCACCCCCCCCAGGAGCTCAGCCTGTAGGTGCATTTTAACCCTTTGCCTGCAGCAAAAACCAGCCTGGACACTCTCAAACCTGATGCAGCTTGTAAATACATTTTTCTCACACCTTCAGGAGCCTCCAAGCAGGTGGTGCAGCCACCAGGACAAACAGGACACCTCCCCACCCAGGGCTCCCCCTGCTCCTACAGCCCAGGGAGCAGCTCCTAAAACCTCCAGGCTCATCAGTTCCTTCTGTCACCACTGAAACTGGGGATCAGGGATTTCTAGTGGTTTCCTTTGTGAACACTGACACCCTGCCCTGCTTCTTTTGTCCAGCTGGCAGGGGCTTCTCCCTGCTGGCTTCTCCCCCAGGTCAGCTCTGCCTGGTTCTCCTTCAGCTCTGACAAACACAAGGGCACAGGTGAGTGTCCCATCCCACCTGGGGTGGCTGGGGAGCATCTCAGGTGCCTTCTCCTCACCAGGCACCCTCAGGCTTCCTTCCTGTGGCAGGAACCTGCCCAGGCACTTCAGAACTGTCACCGTGGCTCCCCAAGTGAAGCTGGTTCTGGGAACCCCAGTGGGTTCCTTGCCCTGATCCTGCAGCAGCTGGGAAACCTGGAATTCCCAGAGTTGGCCTTTCAGGGCTTCAAGGGACATGGTAAGGACAGAGATTTTTTTGAGTGGGGCCTGGAGTGACAGAACCCAGGTTTTGGTTGGAAGGAGCCATAAGGATGATCCCAGTCCCAGCCCTGCATGGGCAGGGACACGTCCCAGCCCCATCCAACCTGCCCTTCAACACCCCCAGGGATGGGCTGTCAATGTAGTGGGTTTTAAGCTAAAAAAAAAAAAAGGGGAGATTCAGGCTAGAGATAAGGAGGAAATGTTTTAGGATGAGGGTGGCAAAACAAGTGGCACAAGTTGCCCAGAGAGGTGGGAGATGCCCCATCCCTGGAAAGGTTCCAGGTCAGGTTGGATGGGGCTCTGAGCGACCTGGGCTCATGAAAGATGTTCCTGCTCATGGCAGGGGGGTTGGGCTGGATGAGCTTTAAAGGTCTTTTCTGACCCCCAAGCACTGTGGGATGCCCACAGGCTGGCTCCTGGGGTGCAGGAAAAAAACCCCCCATCAGAGTCACAGCATCACCAAGGCTGGAAAAGCCCTCTGAGATCATCAAGTCCAACCCATGACCCAACACCACCACATCTCCAGACCATGGCCCCAAGTGCCACATCCAGCCTGTCCTTGAACACCTCCAGGGATGGTGACTCCACCACTGCCCTGGGCAGTCCATCCCAAGGTCTGATCACCCTTTCCATGAGGAAGTGCTTCCTGATATCCCACCTAAACCTCCCCTGGAGCAGCTTCAGGCCAGGCCCTCTCATCCTGTCACTGGTTGCCTGGGAGAAGAGCCCGACCCCACCTGCCTCCAACCTCCCTCCAGGTGGTTGTAGAGAGTGAGAAGGTCCCCCCTGAGTCTTTTCTTCTCCAGGCTGAACAAGCCCAGCTCCCTCAGCCTCTCCTCACCAGACTTGCCCTCCAGTCCCTTCCTGCAGTTGCCTGGGGTCATTGTGGCCAAAGTGCAGGTCCCAGGGCTCATTTACCCTTTCCAGCCACGCTCAGAACCTCGGGGTGATCCCTCCAGGGCTGACCCAGTGAGGACATGACAGCAGAAGTGGCACCTTCTCCATATTTGCAGCCCATGGCTGGACCTGCTGGGTCTGGTTTCAACATCTCACGTCAAGGACGACACGAGCAGGAACGTGTGGCAGGAACAAGTATCATCTGAGGGCAGGAAAACATGAGCTGCTGGGGAGGAATTGGTGTCATTTCATCTGGAGGAAGGACGTCTGTGAGGAGACACAGCAGCAGCCTTCAATAATGCAAAAGGTCGTTGCAAAGAGGGGGAGAACAAAGCAGCTCTGCCAGGGGCAGGACGAGGAGTCACGGACTGAAATTGCAGGGAAGGGGGGACCAGGCTGAGCTCAGCTCAGTGGCCCAAAGGAGGACATGGTCCAGGGCTTGTGGAGGGAGGGTTTTAGCCAAGGGGTCTCCAAAAGGGTCTTCACTGCATCTTTTTGGGACAGTGACTGTCTGTCTGAGCTTTCCCAGCCTCGTTTTATCATAGAATCATGGAATGGTTTGGGTTGGAAGGGACCATAAAGATCATCCAGTCCCGCCCCCTGCATGGGCAGGGACACCTCCCAGCAGCCCAGGCTGCTCCAAGCCCCATCCAACCTGCCCTTCAACACTGCCAGGGATGGGGCAGCCACAGCTTCCCTGGGCAACCTGGGCCAGGCTCTCCCCACCCTCACAGCCCAGAATTTCTCCCTCCCATCTCAGCTCCAGCTCCCTCTGCCAGCTGGAAACCCTTCCCCCTGCTCCCATCCCTCCCTGCCCTTGTCCCAAGCCCCTCCCCAGCTTTCCTGGAGCCCCTTCAGGCCCTGGAAGCTGCTCTAAGGTCTCCCTGGAGCCTTCTCTTCTCCAGGCTGAACACCCCAACTCTCCCAGCCTGGCTCCAGAGCTGCTCCAGCCCTCCCAGCATCTCCAGGGCAGGGTGGGAGAAAGTGATTTGGTGGAGATGGGGATGCCCTGGGGTGAAGAAGGAGCTTGGCTAGAGGGCCAGGACTGGAGGGCAGGGAAATGGGGGCTGGGGGAGACATGGTGGGGCTGGAGCTCTGGGGCAGGACAGCTCAGAGCTGCAGGTGGGGAACCAGACAGTAGAGCTGCCAGGTATCAGCAGATGCTTTCCTACCTGGCAGGATCTTCAGCTGCTGATGGACACGTCCAAGGCTCCTGCTTTCCCCCCCTGCCTGACACCAGCACCATTTCTCCAGCTCCTTTCTCCTTTCTGTTGGCATCCCAGCAGCTTTGCTGAGCACCCACCCAGCACAGTCCTGCTGTGGGTCAGATGGAGAGGGACCATCTGTCCAGCTGGACACTTTTACCACCATTCATTGCTCCCTTTATTTCCCTTTTCTTCACAGCTGACCTCTCAGTTTCCAGTCATTCCAGCCCCTCTTTTTCTCTGCATCCCAAGCCAAACTGGTCTGGCCAGTTCACTTGGCTCACACCTTCCTCACCAGCTTTCAACTTCCTCCATCACCAATTAAACCAGAGATAAAACCCACCCCAAAATAAAAACCCATTAGCACTTGAGCAGAGGGTCAGACAAGAAGTCCTTGTGTTGCTTCATCACAGCTGCAAAAATCCCCCTAAGAACAGAGCACTTTGGATTAATTGGGATGAGAATAGATTGGAAAACTGCAATTAAGTTGATGTCATAATATTTTTAAAGGAATCAGGTGCTCTGCTCCAGCTGGAGTTCTCCTCTCCCTGCCTTTAATTGCTGCTCAGATCCCAGTTGGCTGTGTTGATAAAATGCTGCCCATAAGCATAAAGCATCATTAGGATTCCTTGACGAGGTGCAAACCTTTGCAAGAAGCAAAATGATGAAGAACTGGACTGACTGCAAGAGTTTCATCCTCTCTTGAACTTCCTGGAAGCTTTGGGTAATGGTGGCAGGTCTGGGCAAGGGTGAGCTCAGACAAGGAGGGGGAGAAGAGCACGATGCTTAATTGCACAGGCACTATCAGAGCTTGGCAGGGACCTCTGAGCTCCAGCAGGTCCCACCAAGGAACTCATTAGCTGGGTTATCATTTAGCCATGATCTGAACAGGCTATAAATATTCTGCAGCCCCTCTCAGACCCAGAGGTGAAGGTGGATGGAAGGAAGGGGCGTTGCTGGAAACTGCAAGGCAGGAAACCAGGATTTCTCATTATCTGTAGCTCTTTGGAAGCATCTGGGGATCAACCCTTTGGGCCCCTCAGGACAAGAAGGACCTGGAGGGGCTGGAGCGTGTCCAGGGAAGGGCAAGGGAGCTGGGGAAGGGGCTGGAGCAGGAGGAGAAGGGGCTGGAGAACTTGTGAGGAGCAGCTGAGGGAGCTGGGGGTGTCCAGCCTGGAGCAAAGGAGGCTGAGGGGAGACCTGCTGGCTCTGCAGCTGCTGAGAGGAGGTTGGAGCCAGGGGGGTCGGGCTCTGCTCCCCAGGAACAAGGGACAGGACAAGAGGGAACGGCCTCAAGTTGTGCCAGGGGAGGTTGAGGTTGGATCTGGGGAACAATTTCTCCCTGGCAAGGGTTGTCAGGGCCTGGCCCAGGCTGCCCAGGGCAGGGGGGGAGTCCCCATCCCTGGAGGGGTTTCCAAGCCCTGGAGATGGTGCTGAGGGACACGGGGCAGGGGTGGCCTGGGCAGGGCTGGGTTAATGATCTTAAAGGTATTTCCCAACCCAAACGACTCTATGACTCTCCAGCCCTGTGTGAGAGGCTTTTCCCAGCCTTGGGAACTTCCAGCTTCCCAGCACCACGTTTCCCCTGCTCTGCAGACCCAGCAAACACCAGCAAACACTGGTTGGGGCTCCCTGAGCAAACAGAGTCTGGGGCAGCAAAACCTTGAGCTTCAGGAGGAAGCAGCTGCTTCTCCCTGGGCCTTGTGCTGGTGTCAGGGCAGGTCCTGAGCAGGTCCCTGCAATTCCTGGTGCTTGGAAGCAGCAGCAGAGCTGAGCACGGAGCAATTCCAGGCACCTGAGGAGCCTGTGGTGGGGAAAAGGGAGAAGAAAACTGGGCTGCAAACCACGTCCCTTTGCTCCCTCTGCCTCAGAGACAATAATCCCTCCTCACATCTCAATCCAAGGAGCCAGGACGTGCTCTGCATGGACCCTGAGGGCTGCAGGGAGAGGTTCCTGCTGCTTCTCCTCAGCCTCCCCCAGGAACTTTGGCTGAAATGTCCCCCTCTCAGCACCCATCACCTCTTTTTGGGTGGTGACCGAGGCAGCAGCTTCTCCTTTGCCATCACCCCCCCTTGAGCTTTGCATATTTAACCTCTTTTAATCTCCCACCAGCAAATCCCTCCCTCCTGGCCCTTCATCCCCTTCAAGGCTGTCCTCACCCATCTTTTCAGCTTGATGGCACCTGTCAGGTCCCCAGCTAATTAACAGATTGATTGATCACTTGCAGCACTTCTGGAAAAGGACCTGTAAAGTGCAAAGGAAATAGAAGTTTAACTATTGCATGGAGGAGCCACATCTGCCTTGAGAGGAGAAGCTGAGAGGAAGAGAAGGAGCCTCCTGCATCCACCTGGGAAGTGACATCACCTGAGGGGCCACAGGGTCCTGCACACGTGGCTATGGGCTCCCTGGCCATGGGGCAGCCCCATAAATTGCAGGTCAGACCTATGGGACAGGGGTAGTGGAGAGATCTTGTTGGGTAAGACCACCCAAAGGTTATAGGGGTGTGGAGCAGTCAAGGGGGGGTCTCATCCTGGTGGGAAACGTGGGTTGGGTCCAGCTGGTAGGGACATCAGGGGAGGTGAGCAGGAAGAAGTGCCTGTGTGTGCTGGGGTCTCAACTCTTGCTGAACCCAGGGCAGGTGTGTTCTGGCCAGAGGAGCCCTCAGAAACCATCAGAGGGCTGGAACTGTGGGGACAGGCTGAGCTGGTCAGCCTGGAGAAGAGAAGGCTCCAGGGAGACCTGATTTGTGGCCTCTCAGTTTTTAAAGGAGGCTGCTGAGGAAGATGGGGACAGGATGTTCAGCAACAGGACGAGGGGTGATGGTTTTAAACTGAAAGAGGGGAGAATTCAGACTAGATACCAGGAAAAAGGTGTTTTAAAATGAGGGTGGGGAGAGCCTGGCCCAGGTTGCCCAGGGAAGCTGTGGCTGCCCCATCCCTGGCAGTGTTGAAGGGCAGGTTGGATGGGGCTTGGAGCAGCCTGGGCTGCTGGGAGGTGTCCCTGCCCATGGGGGGTTGGAACAAGATGATCTTGAAGGTCCCTTCCCACCCAAACCATTCCATGATTCTATGAATGTGGGGCTCTGATGACACCAGGAGCAAAGGGCCAGGACTGTGAGTCCAACCAGGATTCCCTGGCCCTGCTCCCAGGACAAACCCACCTCTCCTTCCAGGAGAGGAGGGGGCTCAAAGCAGAGCTTTGCAGCCTGGCTGGGGGGGATAAGTGGGTGTCACACCTCAGTGCAAGGCCAGGAATGGGGCAAGGACACTGCAATGGATGCAGCCAAGAGGAAAATTGATTAACCTTTTGCTTTTTCTTTTGTTTTCCAGCCCCCTCAAAGTCACCTGCCTGCTTCTGTCTCCCTTCCAAATAGAAGCTGCAGGTGCTGATAACATCTGACATGGCTCTGATTTACTGACCAGCTGCTGGGGAAGGAAAGCAGAGGTAAAAACAGCCAAATCATCCAGCTACCCCATGGGGGTAAGTCCTCTGGAGCCTCATGGCCCTTGGTGTAAATCATCCAAGCAGCCTCCCCTGCCTCAGGACCTGCAGGACACAGTGTTGGCTGCAAGGAAAGTCCCTGCTGGAGCTTCTGGGCAGCATCACCACGTTCTGACTCAGCTCTGCATCCCTTCAGATGCAGCTGAGCAGATTTTCTGAAATGCAGGGAGGGGGGGGGGGGTCACAGCACTGGGGGGGATGAGCTGGTTCCTCTTCTTTGCACCCCAGGGTTGCCCACAGTGATCTCAGGGCTGTGGGTCTGGGCTCAGGTTGCTGGTGGGTGGGAGGGGGGATCAGCAGGGCTGCTTTGTGCCTTGGGGGGTGTCATCTGCACCCCTTGGAGCCTGGGCTGCTCCTCGGGTGGCTCGTGGTGCCCATCCAAAGCTCCAAGGCACAGGGGTGAAGCTGCAGCTTCCCCTGATGTCCCAGGCTTGGCCCAGGTCCTGCTCCAGGTTCCTTCCAGTTTGCCAGGGACCCCCAAGGGAGAAGAAGCCCCTGTGAGGCTGAGGGAGCTGGGGTTGTTTAGTTTGAGGAAGAGGAGGCTGAGGAGAGACCTCATTGTCCTCTACAATTACCTGGAAGGAGGGTGTAGGGAGGTGGGTGTTGGGCTCTTCTCCCAAGGGAATGACCAGGACCAGAGGAAATGGGCTGAAGCTGCTCCAGGGGAGGTTTAAACTGGATATTAGCAGGAATTTCTTTGCCCAAAGAGGGGCTGGACAGTGGAACAGGCTGCCCAGGGAGGGGGGGGAGGCACCAGCCCCGGGAGTGCTTAAAAGAAATGTAGATACAGTGCTGAGGGACATGATTGAAACACTGAACAGGTTAAATCAGGCTGTGGTGGGAGGAGTTGGGTTATGGTTGGACCTGATGATCTTCAAGGTCCCTTCCAACCAGGATGATTCTCTGATTCTAATTTCCCAGCTCATGTGGCCAAAGGAGCAGCTGCAGGTCCTGCTCTGTCTCCATCCAGTTCCCCCTTCAGCAGAGAGGAGGTGGGTGTGGGGAGATGTTCCCATCCTGCCCTGGCAGGGAAGATGCTCCAGCATCCAGATGTGTCCCAGCTGTGTGTGGCTGGACAAGACACTGCCAGGGAGAGACAGCACCAGAAACAGAGCATTCCCACCTTCTAGCAGGGAACATTCCTTTCCTGAAGGAAAACTGCCCATATTTTGGTGGAGAGAGCCAGTCTGGTCCTAAAGAGGTGCCAAACAACTGCAGAAACACCTGACAGCATCTCCAGATGTCCCTGCAGGATCCCAGCTGCTGTTCCAGACCTTTCACCCTTTGATGGGTGTGAGAGAAGGGAACATGTTCACACGTGTCATCCACATCCATGAGACTTGACCTTGCACTTGGCAACCATGGACTGAGTCTGTGGGCTCGAGCTACTGGAAGGGACAAGGATCAGAAGCAGAGGATGAAGCAGTTTTGCTTCTCTCTGGCAAGACACTAATTAAAAAGTCCTCAAGCCCCAGCAGCCAGGAGAAAAGCTGCAGGGAGAGGGGAAGCAGGAGGAGTTTTGCTGGGGTCTGGAAGCTCCTGCAAGAGGATGAGTAGGGGTGAGCAGAGCTGCAAGGGACTGGAGAGCAGAGGACAGGCAGGGAAGCACCTGGAGCACATCCTGGAGAGCCCCTGGGAAAGCTCTGGAGAGTCAGAGCTGGCTGGGAATGAACATTGGAAGTGTTGAAGGGCAGGTTGGATGGAGCTTGGAGCAGCCTGGGCTGCTGGGAGGTGTCCCTGCCCATGCAGGGGTGGGACTGGATGATCTTGAAGGTCCCTTCCCACCCAAACCAGTCTGGGATTCTATGATTCCATGAAGACCACACAAGGGTTTTGCCTTCAATATTGAAGCTGAAAGCAAAGGACATTTTGGGAGAACCTCCTCTGCTGGGATCTTCTTGGTCAGCCCTTCTTTGCAGCCTGTCCCTGCTGGCAGCAGGTCAGAGCAGTGAAACAAAATCAGAGGATTATACAATATTTTGGGGATGGAAGGGACCTTTAAAGCTCCTCCAGTTCCAAACCCCCCCTGCCATGAGCAGGGACATCTCCTCCAACCAGACCAGGCTGCTCAGAGCCCCATCCAACCCCACCTTGAATGTTTCCAAGGATGGGGCACCTCAAAATGACCCAGGTGAAGAGAAATCCAGTCTCAGTGATGTGATTCCCAAGCAGGAAAATAACTCTGAGGAGGGTAAAACACCCTCAGAGCTGCTCTGGGCCAGCTGTGGGCTGGGGGGGGCTGCAGGAGAAGGGTCTGCTTCAAGGAGACCCTGGGCAAACTGTGTGTGTGTGCTCATGCCCTTGTGGAGGAAGGAGATGGGCTTGGCAGGCAAACAGGAGGACGTCAGCAGCCTGCCTGGCTCTCCCATCCATCTTCCCTCCTCTCAGAAAAGAGACAGCAAAGCAAATATTGGCTCCCTGGTCCAAGGGGGAGCAGGGCTGGTGGGGCCCATCACTCCTGCTCAGGTTGGGTTGGGAAGGGTCGTGTCCTGGTGGCAGCAGAGGGAGCCAGAAATAGAGCAGGAGGGTTGGTTTTTTTACTGGCAGCCCCCAGGAGAAGGACCTGGGGGTGATGGTGGATGAGAAGCTCAGCATGAGCTGGAGCCCAGAACCCACCCGTGTCCTGGGCTGTGTCACCAGCAGCGTGAGCAGCAGGGCCAGGGAGGGGATTGTCCCCTCTGCTCTGCTCTGCTGAGACCCCCCTGCAGGGCTGGGAACAGCTCTGGGGTCCCCAGCACAGGGAGGACACGGAGCTGTTGGAGAGAGGCCAGAGGAGGCCCTGGAGATGCTGGGAGGGCTGGAGCAGCTCTGGAGCCAGGCTGGGAGAGTTGGGGTGTTCAGCCTGGAGAAGAGAAGGCTCCAGGGAGACCTGAGAGCAGCTTCCAGGGCCTGAAGGGGCTCCAGGACTGAGTCTTTAAGATCCTTTCCAACCCAAACCAGTCTGGGGTCCTGCTGTGTCCCCCAGCACTGGTGTTCAGACAGGGAAGACCCAGGATGATGCTCACCAGCCCCCAGCACCTCCCCTCACACCACACCGTACAAAACCACCCCCTCACCTCTCTGAAACCTTTTGCACTTGGGTTCTCACCCTTTCTTTTGCACTTGGCCCCTGGGAGGCAGGGGAGGTTGAGGCTGCAGAGCCCACCCTGCCCTGGCAGAGCAGCCCCTCTCCCTGCAGCTCCTGCATCCCGGGGCTGCCTCCCTGCTCTGCTTTGCAGCAGGTGGCTCAGTCCTTCTCCACAGGGGAGACCCTCACCCAGCAGAGCAGCAGGGCTGGGATGGAAATGCCCAGATGCACAATTCCT
>NW_009954496.1:157196-159381 GCF_000747805.2 Chaetura pelagica
AGTGCTGAGCAGCCAGCAGGGCTCTCCACCTTGTCCTCCAGGCTGAGGACGGTGCCAGGTCACCCAGGACCAGCCTGACACCACCTCTGGGGGGGTTGGTTTGTGGTTTTTTTGGAAGCCCTTGGTTCTCCCCAGCTCCCTCAGCCCACTCAGAGCCCAGCCCTGGTTGCAGGACCAGCTCAGGACCCAGCTCTCCTCCCAGCACAGCAGGGAAAGGGCTGATCTGCACAGAGATGAGAGAGGCAGGGGCCAGGGGACAAAGGCTGATTGGCCATGTCTTCCCAAGTTCTGCAAAGGCTTGGGAGGGATGTGGGTGACCCCATGGAAATGGGGATCCCAAGGGAGCCTGATCTCCCAGGCCCTTTCAGATGCTGCTTTTGGGGCAGTTTTTTCCTGCATCAAGGGAGCCAAATTAGCCTTTATTTGTAGGGGTTTTTTCCCAATGGGAAATGTGGGAAGGATGAAAACCCCCAGCCTTGTATCCCCCCCCTTCCCTCCCTCAACTCCCACTCAGAATTCCAAAAGAAACCTCCTACTTCTTCCCCAGGGAGGGGGGATTTCTCCTTTCCTTGCCCAGCCTGGATGAGAAGCCCCTGCAGGGAGGGACAGGCTGCTGGGAAGTGGAGGACCCAGCACAACTGATCCCACAGCATCTCCCCAGTGCTCCATCCCCCCCCAGCCCTGCTCCCCACTGACACATTCTCTGCAGGAGATATTTTCCCCCTCCCTTTTTTTTTCCCCCTGTTTGTTTGTTTGAACCTCCAAAGGCTGCTCAGGAACCTCAGGTGGTTCCTGAGAGGAGCTGCAGCAGGGCAGGCTGGCAGAAGTGGAGCTGGCAGGGAAACCTGCCTGTTTTCAGTCCCATGGCACATCCCTGGCAGCCACAGGGTTGGGAACCACCTTCCCACCAGGGCAGAAGTTCATCCCCAGCAGCACCAGGGCTGTCCCCAGCAGCTGGTTCATTGCAGCCTGCCCAGATGAGCTCCCCAGAATGGCCAAGCCCACCTTGAGCTCCCTCAGAGTCCCAATCAGATGCTGATGGGCATCTGTTGGTGCTGAGGGCTGGAGAGCCCTTTGCTGTCCTCACATCCAGTCCCCTGGCCTCATAACACATGGGATTGGGATGGGGTTTGCTGGTCCCCACCAGCTCTGGCCACCTCTCCACAACCTCAGCCTGAAGGTCTGGGGTGGACACAGTCAGTGGAGATTGATGGTGCCAGGAGATGGTCTTCAGGTTCCCAGCAGTGCTGCTTTAAAAATGGGTTCCTGTGGCTTTGGGATCACCTGAGGATCTGGCAACAGCAGGGAGGGAAAGTGATGGGGCTTCTGGTGTCCAGCACAAAACCCCCCAAAGCCACTTTCCCATCAGTGGGTGTTGGACTAGACGACCTTGAAAGGTCCCTTCCAACACAACATGTTATGATTCCATGATTCTACCCTGCACAAGCATCATGTTCCCTTGTACCCAGCCTGTCTCCATCACTGCAGCAGCTGCATCTCAGCCATGAGGAATTCTCTGCAAGAAGGAGGTGAGGAGCCTCTACAGGTCACCAAGACCCTCCTGGGCTTGGCAGAGACCCCAGAGACCCCTTTAAACCTCCCTCTGGAGGGCAGGAAGGTTTCTGTGCTCCCCACCTTGCTCCAGCCCCAGTGTCAAGAGCTGGGATCACTGGTTCAGTGGAGGCAAGAGATGAGTGGTGTCCCTCAGGGGTCAGTACTGGGATCAGTGCTGCTCAGCATCCTTCTTGGAGACATGGCCAGTGGGATTGAGTGTCTGCTCAGCAGGTTTGCTGACAACACCAAGCTGTGAGGAGCAGCTGACACCCCAGAGGGAAGGGATCCATCCAGAGGGACCTGGACAGGCTGGGGAGAAGGGCCAGTGCCAACCTCATGAAGTTCAACAAGGCCAAGTGCAGGGTCCTGGGTCAGCACAAGCCCAGGCACCAATCCAGGCTGGGGGGAGAGTGGCTGGAGAGCAGCCCTGAGGAGAAGGACTTGGGGTGGGAGGAGATGAGAAGCTGGACATGAGCCCCCAGTGAGGGCTGGAGCCCAGAGGGGCAGTTGTGTCCTGGGCTGCATCACAAGAAGTGTGGCCAGCAGGGCCAGGGAGGGGATTCTGCCCCTCTGCTCTGCTCTGCTGAGACCCCCCTGGAGTGTTGTGTCCAGCTCTGGAGCCCCCAGCACA
>NW_009954496.1:159525-171659 GCF_000747805.2 Chaetura pelagica
ACCCCCCTGGCCACGTTCCTGTGTGATGTGCTCTGGGTGCCCCTGCTCTGGCAGGGGGGGTGGGCTGGGGGAGCTTTCCAGGTCCCTTCCACCCCCTGGGATGCTGTGATTCTGCCCCTGGGAGCCCCAGGTCCCATCCCTGGGCTCTGCCTGGGGGAGCAGAGGGTGACAAGGATTAATGACACGTAACCAGGCTCTCATCTCATTAAAGCCAGGAATTGCTGGGGGGGGAGGGGGGGTTTCAAAAAAAAGTGGAGCCTCTGCCTGGCGGGTGGGGATGATTCGGTTACGCAACGGGCAGTGGGATTTGCACCCTGCAAATGTTGGGTCTTGGCACCACAAGGAGCTCAGGACACGTGGCCCTTTCACAGGACACGCTCCCCGAGGGGTTTTGGAGGTGGGATTTGGGGAATCTGGGGGGGATTTGAGCCAAGGAAGGACTCTCAGCCTCCGGGGATGTTGAGTCGGCGGCGGGTGAAGAGCAAGTGGGCAGAGCAGCCTGGCTGGTGTGAGCAGGAGCTGCTTCCCTGGCACTTGCAAAGGCTGGTTGGATTGAGGAAGCATTAGAAGGGATTCAGCTTTGGGTGGGCTCCCGTGTGCCCCCCTCCTGCCCAGAGCCTGCTGCTGGTGCTGCCCATCAGTGCTGACGGGCAGGATTCCTGAGCTGCAGTCCCTGGTGGCTCCGCTGCTTCTTCTTTCCAAAGCAGGGGTGTGGAAGGTTGTGGGGTGAAAGCAAAGAGCTGCTGGTGCCACGGGGTGAGTGGAGGCCCCAGTGCAGCTGTCCTGCCAGGAGCACTGCAGGTGACCCTGTGACACCCTCCTGCTCTGGGGCTTTGGGTTGGATCAGAGAATCATGGAATGGTTTGGGTTGGAAGGGACCTCAAAGCTCACCCAGACCCACCCCTGCATGGGCAGGGACACCTCCCAGCAGCCCAGGCTGCTCCAAGCCCCATCCAACCTGCCCTTCAACACCCCCAGGGATGGGGCAGCCACAGCTTCCCTGGGCAACCTGGGCCAGGCTCTCCCCACCCTCACAGCCCAGAATTTCTCCCTCCCATCTCAGCTCCAGCTCCCTCTGCCAGCTGGAAACCCTTCCCCCTGCTCCCATCCCTCCCTGCCCTTGTCCCAAGCCCCTCCCCAGCTTTCCTGGAGCCCCTTCAGGCACTGGAAGCTGCTCTCAGGTCTCCCTGGAGCCTTCTCTTCTCCAGGCTGAACACCCCAACTCTCCCAGCCTGGCTCAAAGGACAGTTGCTCCTATGATGCTTCAAACAAACCCTGTGCCTGACTGAGGTGACCTCAGACCTTGTCCCACCTCTAAGGCCCTGTGGATAAGCAACCAGGACTGGAAATAAACCCCTGGAGGCACCAGCCCCAAGAAGCAGTGCTCACAGACACGATGCATCCCATTTTAGTAGCTTTTGAAGCCCTCCCTGGGCTCAGGGATTTGCTCCTCATGGATCCAGCTGCAGCCAGAGGTCCCACCTCTTCGTGTCTCCTTTGCTTTTAAGCAGCCACTTCACCAGGTGCTGCTCTGAGTTTCAGTGTGTCCAGAGCCAAGACATTCTCAGATCATGATCTATCTGTTAGCAACCTGACAAAGCAGCTTCACTTCAGGTATTTCTGGTGAGAGAGACTCCAAGTGGCTTTTGCTCCCTGCACCCTAGAAATGACCACCAGAGAGATCAAGGTGGTGCAGAAAGATGCTCAAGTGGTGCAAAAATAAAAAGAAATGTAGCCCAATTGCACCCAAATCATGAAAGAGGGGAAAGTTCTTGAGCCTTCTAACTGCAGAGCACCTGGTGTGGTCTCTGAGATGGGCTTTGCCCCCTCCTTTCCCAGAAGTTCTGTCCTGGAAAAGCTCTGGAAATCTCCCACACCAGCAAAAAATAAAATAGGGGTGTTTTCTGTAGAAGAGGCAAAAGTAGATTGAGGTCAAAAATTACTATGTATAGAGCAGAGCAACATCTCCTGAACCATCTGCCAGGCACAGGAGCCAAACTCTGCTTAGAGCCTGCTGAGGCTTTAAAAAATACAATAAAATGATTGACTGGCTTTCATTCAGAGCTTTCAAACCACTTCTGGTCTTTATAAGGCTGTTTAAACATGGCTCCACTAAGCTGCTGCCCATCATAAATAAGCTCTTGGTCCTCTCTGTCAAGAAGATTAACCCTTCTCCCACCTCTCCACTCCAGGGAGGTTGTGGCCAGTGTGGGAAGAGCAACTTGGTCCTCATGTCTGAGCTCAGCTCCACCAGCCTGGCTGGGCACATCTCCCACGTGCTGCTCCTTGGGGGGACCTTTGCAGAAGGTGCAAAACCATTTCATTTCATGAGGGCCACGAGTCACCTCCAAGCAGAACCTGCTTCTCTGCCTTTTGTGTCTACTCTTGATTTTTTGTGACTGTGTTTTGGTGCAAAACTCCCCCTCCCCCCTTTTGTTTTTATCTCCCAGCTCTGGGGCCACCAGGTTCTCCAGTTTCTCTCTGGTTCATATCTCAGCTGTTCATGGAATCATGGACTGGTTTGGGTTGGAAAGGACCTTCAAGGTCATCTAGTCCCAACCCCCTGCATGGGCAGGGACACCTCCCAGCAGCCCAGGCTGCTCCAAGCCCCATCCAACCTGGCTTCTCTTTCTAGACCTCAGTTGAGATCTCACTTCTTTTCCCCATGACCAGCATCAATGCAAAACCATCTGGATGCCTTTGGGGGACCCATGGAAATGTCCCACAGATCCACCCTCTCTTTCTAGACCTCAGTTGAGATCTCACTTCTTTTCCCCATGACCAGCATCAATGCAAAACCATCTGGATGCCTTTGGGGGACCCATGGAAATGTCCCACAGATCCACCCTGCCTCACAGGCCTCTTCTTGCTGGGTAAAACCCCCTTCCCCTCTGCATCCTGCAGATCACCAGCCCCACAGGCTTCAGAATAAAACCTCTTCCATCACCAAGAGATGAACAATCATTCCCCATCCTGCAGGAGATGCAGCAGATTTATTGTCCTGACTCAGCCAACAAGTTTATTGTGAAGGAGGGAAGGTCAGGAGGGAGTTGGTAAACACTGTCACTGCTCCTGCTCTGGGAGCTTTACTTCTCTCTGACAAAATGCTCCAGAAATGCTGGTTCCTTGTTGGATGCTTTTTAATAAAGCCAGAAGGACACAGATGTCTTGAGATAATTCACTTTGCTGATCAGGTAACCATCCTTCTGTGACCAGTGCTGGAAAATCACCCAGTTCTCCCCAGCCCACAGATCACACCCAACCCCAGATTTGGACCCAAACCCCCCCCCTATTTTCTCCTCTCTTCTGCAATTCTCTACATCTGTAATTTCTCCTGTTGGGAACAATTCTCAAACAGTTGTCAGGGAGCCAAAAGATCTTGTTCTGCTTTGGATGGAGAGAGGAAAATCATCTGGTCAAGCTTTGGGGCTTTCATTTTTTAATTGCAACATGTGCATATGAAACCCCCCTGCCCCCCCAAAAAAAAATAGCAATTCCAAAAGGCAAACTGAGCCTGTTCCCTGTCAGCTTTACAAGAACACTCTGCTCAGGGGGATTTTTCAGTGATTTGTTGAAGCTTAAAAACATCCCATAAAAACGTTGCTTCGTGAACGAGCCCGAATTCCCCCGGAGGCACAAGATGGTTCTCAGCATTTCTGATGAGCTCTTTCTCATGAGCACCTTCAGATGTCGTTGGCATTTTGATGGACATGAGCCCTGGAAGGTCTCCTGCCAGGGATGGGAAAGCTTGAAGGGGTTGCCTTGTCTCCATCTTTCCCCACCTTGTCCTGTCCCCACAGAGGAAACCCTGCGTGGGCATTTTGTGCAGGGAATCAGAGAAGGGTTGGAAGGAGAGGATCAGAGTTGGGGTGGGAAGGCACCTCTGGAGATCATCTAGTCCAACCCACTGGTAGAGCAGGATCCCCCAGAGCAGATCCCACAGGGACACGTCAAGGTGGGGTTGGAATGTCCTCAGAGAAGGAGACTCCACCACCTCTCTGGGCAGCCTGTCCCAGGGCTCTGTCACCCTCACAGCAAAGAAGTTTCTCCTCATGTTGAGGTGGAACTTCCTGGGCTGGAGTTTGTGTCCATATCCCCTCGTTCTGTCTCACTGAACAGACACTGGCCCCTTCCTGACACCCACCCTGCAGGTATTTACAGACATTAATCAGGTCCCCTCTCAGTCTTCTCCTCTCCAGACTAACCAGCCCCAGGTCTCTCAGCTTTTCCCCATCAGACAGATGTTCCAGTCCCTTCATCATCCCTGGAGCCTCCCTTGGACTCTCTCTAGTCTATCCCTGTCCCTCTGGAACTGGGGAGCCCAGAACTGGACACAACACTTCAGATGTGGCCTCAGCAGGGCAGAGCAGAGGGGAAGGAGACCCTCCCTGACCTGCTGGCCACACTGTTCTTGATGCACCCCAGGATTCCATTGCCCTTCTTGGCCACCAGGACACATTGGATAACTTATTGTCCACCAGAACATCAAGGTCTTTCTCCGTGGAGCTGCTTTCCAGCAGCTCTCAGGTCAGCTGCTGGTCTGGACTGGTGAATGGTGTCACTGTTCTGCAGTGTCTTGGTCACCTCCAGGGGGGCAGATTGATGGGACATCTTTTCTTGCCAGGTGGCTTGTAGGAGACATTGGAAGGGCAAAGACCACTTGTAAAGCCAGCTTGCTCACCCCATGGGCTTTGACCCAGGGCAGAGCAAAGCAGAAAGCTCCTCTGTGTCCATGATGCCCCAGGGTGGGCTCTGCATGAGCCCCACAGGCTCTTCTTTCCCAGACAACCTGATGCCCCCAGAGAGAAGCTCCATCTGCCCCCTGTTCTACCCCTGTCCTCTCCATGCAGCTGCCCAGGGACCTGCACCACGAACCTGGGGCTGAAAACACCCTCTGGGAAACAAGAATATAGACCAAATTGGGTCATGGAACCAAAAAACCCCTGCAGGAGGGCAGGAGGCAGGGGCAGGGAATGCCAGGCCAGGGCATGAGCCACAGGCAGAGCCCTCACCTCACCAGGAGCTGCTGCCATTGGCTCCACCTGGCTGGGAAACCTCACCTGGAGAACCCAGGGGCTTGTTGCAGAGCTCAGCACAACCAGGGGAAGGACTTGCCCTCCCACCAGTGGCTTTGGGCCAGGCTTGCCAGCTTCAGCCCCAGTTTAGTCAGGGAGGCACCACCATGGACATCTGGGCTGCTTTTTGCTCTTGGATCCCCAAGTTATAGAAGAGAAGGCTCCAGGGAGAGCTGAGAGCAGCTTCCAGTGCCTGAAGGGGCTCCAGGAAAGCTGGGGAGGGGCTTGGGACAAGGGCAGGGAGGGATGGGAGCAGGGGGAAGGGTTTCCAGCTGGCAGAGGGAGCTGGAGCTGAGATGGGAGGGAGAAATTCTGGGCTGTGAGGGTGGGGAGAGCCTGGCCCAGGTTGCCCAGGGAAGCTGTGGCTGCCCCATCCCTGGGGGTGTTGAAGGGCAGGTTGGATGGGGCTTGGAGCAGCCTGGGAGGTGTCCCTGCCCATGCAGGGAGGGCACTGGGTGATGTTGAATGTCCCTTCTCCCCAGTTCATGATCCTATGATCACTCACCAGCCACAAGCCTGTTCACCCACTGGGGTGGGGAAATGAGAGAGGCAGGAGCCCAGCTGTGCCCTGAGCCTGCAGCAGGGGAGGTGCTGGTGCAAAAAGCCTCACAAGAAGAGTCCTCCATCTCCAACCCTCCCCTCTTGAGAGAGAGGAGGTGCTTTACTGGATGCCCAGCAACTCCCCACCACGGTGACTCCCCAGCCCTTCTGTTCCACTTCTCATTTACCCTCCCCAGAGCTCCTGTTATGGCCCTTTCCAGCTCACAAGGTGCTATTTCATCTTCTAAACACCCACCCCACTGTAGTCCCTGAGCTGCCAGTGTTCTCAGGACCTGCCTGCAGCATCAATCCCAGCTAGGAGGGCCAGGAACTGCCCCAGGATCATTGCACAGGCTGGGAGGAACCTGCTCTCAGCTGTGCTGGAGCCAGATGGAGGAGGGAGTGTGGGATAGAGATGTTAAATATCTGTGACATTTAATTATGGCTGCAATAGCTTCTGTCTCATCCAGGGGAACAGGAGACTGAATTCTGCAAATAAGAGGGGGGGAAAAAAAAACCCAACAACCCTGAGCAGCACGAGCTCTGCTGCTGCCAGACCCAGCTTGATGGATTCTGCAGCACAACCTTCTTCCCAGAGGATTTATTGTCTCAAATGCTGCATCACCCAGAGCCAAGAAGCTGCTCAGGTTCAGGAAGAACTCCTCTGGGTCCCCAGTGGCTGCACCCAGGTTTAACTCTCCCAGGATGTGGTGCATCCACCTCCAGGTGCTCTGGCCACTGAGGTCTCCAGAGATGCAGAACCCCTGGGAGCTTCTGCATCACTGCTCCAGGCTGGAGCTGCACTGAGAAGGTCCCAGAAAGACAAATTGCCTGTGGGTGGTGAAGATCAGCCCTCCTGGACTCAAAATCATAGATGGCATGAACATCTTTTCACCTGTGACAGGGTCTGGCTTCAAAGAAGATAGAGGAGCCCATGGACTTGTGCTGCAGGTATTTCTGTGGCTGAGGAGCTGCCCTGGGGGTTTGATCCCATTGCTGGGAGCTGTGGAAGTGCTGGGTGGAAAAGCAGGGTGGTTTTAGAGGGCAGGTGAGAGCCCAGAGGGATGGAGGTGGCACCTGCAGCCAGAGGAGCTGCTCAGAGGCAGCTTTGGGAGGTCACACCTCCCTGGGAATCCAGCACTTCAGGAGGCATCACAGCCTGGGACTCACCCAAGGATGGACCCAGGAGAGACCAAAGATGTGGCTGCACTGAAGTTTATGTAGAAAAGTGAGGGAAAGCACAGAAAAAAAAGCCTGGAAGAAGCTTCAGAAACCCAAGCAGGATCTGCCAGGCCTGAGCCAGGTCCCCGTGCTGGAGCAGGAAAGGTTTGGAGAGCAGGGACAGACAACAAAGGCACTTCAGGAGCTGAGAACTCAGCTGCTCTGGGGCCATGAACCCCTGAGTAGAAGGTGATGCTTTCTCTGAAGAACATCTTCAATTATTAACACTGTTCTTACTTGCTTTGTTTCAGGCCAAAAGCAGGAGAAATGACCTCTGATCTCCCAGCTTCTCTGAGCCTGCACCTGGATTATCTGCTGAACTGGGTAAACTGGTACAGCGTGAGCAGCAGGGCCAGGGAGGGGATTGTCCCCTCTGCTCTGCTCTGCTGAGACCCCCCTGCAGGGCTGGGAACAGCTCTGGGGTCCCCAGCACAGGGAGGACACAGAGCTGTTGGAGAGAGGCCAGAGGAGGCCCTGGAGATGCTGGGAGGGCTGGAGCAGCTCTGGAGCCAGGCTGGGAGAGTTGGGGTGTTCAGCCTGGAGAAGAGAAGGCTCCAGGGAGAGCTGAGAGCAGCTTCCAGTGCCTGAAGGGGCTCCAGGAAAGCTGGGGAGGGGCTTGGGACAAGGGCAGGGAGGGATGGGAGCAGGGGGAAGGGTTTCCAGCTGGCAGAGGGAGCTGGAGCTGAGATGGGAGGGAGAAATTCTGGGCTGTGAGGGTGGGGAGAGCCTGGCCCAGGTTGCCCAGGGAAGCTGTGGCTGCCCCATCCCTGGGGGTGTTGAAGGGCAGGTTGGATGGGGCTTGGAGCAGCCTGGGCTGCTGGGAGGTGTCCCTGCCCATGCAGGGGGGTTGGATCTAGATGATGTTTGAAGTCCCTTCCAACCCCAACCTGTGATTCTATGATTTTATGAACATCTCTGCTGTGCTCGAGACCTTCCCATGCAAGAAGCTGTGACCTTGGCTGGCAAACAAACCCCCTGGCCCTTCACCTTCTGGGATCCCTCCAGCCCATGGTCAGAGGAAGCTCATCCTACACTGAGGGGCACAGCTCCTTGTGGGAATGGGGTGGTTTTATCATAGAATCATAGAATGGTTGGAATGGACCTTGAAGATCATCAAGTCCAACCATAACCCAACTCCCCCCACCACAGCCTGATTTAACCTGTTCAGTGTTTCAGTCATGTCCCTCAGCACTGTATCTACATTTCTTTTAAGCACTCCCAGGGATGGTGACTCCACCACCTCCCTGGGCAGCCTGTTCCACTGTCCAACCCCTCTTTGGGCAAAGAAATTCCTGCTAATATCCAGTTTAAACCTCCCCTGGAGCAGCTTCAGGCCATTTCCTCTGGTCCTGTCATTCCCTTGGGAGAAGAGCCCAACACCCACCTCCCTACACCCTCCTTCCAGGTCATGGTAGGGAGCAATGAGGTCTCTCCTCAGCCTCCTCTTCCTCTAACTAAACATCCTCAGTTCCCTCCTGGGCTCCCTCCAGCACCAAGGCATCCTTCAATGTTTTCATGAGCTCCTGTGTGGGAAAAGCTCCTCCAGGACACCTTTGGAATGGAGAAGTCCTCCCCATGCCCAGCTTCCCAGCAGCACAATGTCACATCTCCTCCAAAACAGAGCAGGGCTGTCACTATTCATGGTGGGGATGTTGGCTGGGAAGGGAAAGCAGCTCCCAGGCAGGGAACCTGCCTTTTTCCACACTGCCTTTCTGACCTGTATTTCCCAGAAAAGAAATACCCCTCCAGGCATGACACAAATTGGGCCTGTTTCTACACCCTCCACCCATCATTTGCTGCCTCGAGCTGGTGCAGAAAAGGGGCTTTATTAGTTTGGTATGAACAGAATTTGAGAGCTGAATGGAGATTGTAGCCCTTGCTAAGAGTCTGGTGTTAAATGGGCTTTGTTTGCTGATGCTCCTGCTTCTGCCTGGCAAGGAAAGGCCTCAATTTAACCAAGGATTTAACAAAATGGCAACTTCTTGATAAGGTTTTAGCTTCCTGCTGCTTTTTGATCTTAGAATCATGGAATGGTTTGGGTTGGAAGGGACCATAAAGATCATCCAGTCCCACCCCTGCATGGGCAGGGACACCTCCCAGCAGCCCAGGCTGCTCCAAGCCCCATCCAACCTGCCCTTCAACACCCCCAGGGATGGGGCAGCCACAGCTTCCCTGGGCAACCTGGGCCAGGCTCTCCCCACCCTCACAGCCCAGAATTTCTCCCTCCCATCTCAGCTCCAGCTCCCTCTGCCAGCTGGAAACCCTTCCCCCTGCTCCCATCCCTCCCTGCCCTTGTCCCAAGCCCCTCCCCAGCTTTCCTGGAGCCCCTTCAGGCACTGGAAGCTGCTCTCAGCTCTCCCTGGAGCCTTCTCTTCTCCAGACTGGACACCCCAACTCTCCCAGCCTGTCCCCAGAGCTGCTCCAGCCCTCAGATGTCCATGGCTGGGTGACCTGAGAGCAAAAGGAGGTGCAATAACCATAACTTGGGGATCCAAGAGCAAAAAGCAGCCCAGATGTCCATGGTGGTGCCTCCCTGACTAAACTGGGGCTGAAGCTGGCAAGCCTGGCCCAAAGCCACTGGTGGGAGGGCAAGTCCTTCCCCTGGTTGTGCTGAGCTCTGCAACAAGCCCCTGGGTTCTCCAGGTGAGGTTTCCCAGCCAGGTGGAGCCAATGGCAGGCGCTCCTGGTGGGGTGAGGGCGGTGGCCGTGCATGGAGAGGACAGGGGTAGAACAGGGGGCAGATGGAGCTTCTCTCTGGGGGCATCAGGTTGTCTGGGAAAGAAGAGCCTGTGGGGCCCATGCAGAGCCCACCCTGGGGCATCATGGACACAGAGGAGCTTTCTGCTTTGCTCTGCCCTGGGTCAAAGCCCATGGGGTGAGCAAGCTGGCTTTACAAGTGGTCTTTGCCCTTCCAATGTCTCCTACAAGCCACCTGGCAAGAAAAGATGTCCCATCAATCTGCCCCCCTGGAGGTGACCAAGACACTGCAGAACAGTGACACCATTCACCAGTCCAGACCAGCAGCTGACCTGAGAGCTGCTGGAAAGCAGCTCCACGGAGAAAGACCTTGATGTTCTGGTGGACAATAAGTTATCCAATGTGTCCTGGTGGCCAAGAAGGGCAATGGAATCCTGGGGTGCATCAAGAACAGTGTGGCCAGCAGGTCAGGGAGGGTCTCCTTCCCCTCTGCTCTGCCCTGCTGAGGCCACATCTGGAGTGTTGTGTCCAGTTCTGGGCTCCCCAGTTCCAGAGGGACAGGGATAGACTAGAGAGAGTCCAAGGGAGGCTCCAGGGATGATGAAAGGACTGGAACATCTGTCTGATGGGGAAAGGCTGAGAGACCTGGGGCTGGTTAGTCTGGAGAGGAGAAGACTGAGAGGGGACCTGATTAATGTCTATAAATACCTGCAGGGTGGGTGACCAAGACACTGCAGAACAGTGACACCATTCACCAGTCCAGACCAGCAGCTGACCTGAAAGCTGCTGGAAAGCAGCTCCATGGAGAAACACCTGGATGTTCTGGTGGTTGCAACACCCAATTTGGTCTAGATTTTTTCCCCAGAGGGTGTTTTCCCTCCTCATGTCCCACCTAAATCTCCCCTCTTCCACTTTTAATCCCTTCCCCCTTCCCAATGGGATGGGGAGAAACAACCCCAAGCTCTGCTCTGGGCTCTCCTGATTCCCCAGCTTCATCAAGAAAACCTTTCCCATCCACCCCCTGTGCAGCACCTGGGAGATCAGGACAATAACCCCAAGTCAGAGAGAAATGGGTTGAATAATTGAGAGGGGCTCAGGGAGATGGGAAGGGCAGAGCCAGAAATAGGAAATCAGGGCTAATAAAGGCAAGAGGCAGCAGAAAATTCATTAAACATTTCTCAGACAAGAACATTTTGCCACTCAGAGGATTAAAAAAAAAAAGAATTAAACAAGAAATGATGGATTGGTTGTTGGTTTTTTTTTTTTTTCTGGAGATGGTTCTTTTTATATGGGAACTCTATAAAAAGCTGAAGAAACATTTGATAAAAGATTGGGAGTGAAAAGCTATAAAAGATTCAAAGAACAGCCCACAAACTTCATTTCCATTTCCTGAGGTCCAAATCCATCCCTTTAGGGTTGGGGTTTTGGGCTAAACCAGCCTGGGACTGGTGGGATTTGGGGTGCAGTGGATCCCTGAAGGGCAGGTGGGATGGGGGTTTGGGGCAGCCTGGGCTGGTGGGAGGTGGGGGGACTGGGGGGGCTCTGAGGTCCCTTCCCACCCAACCCAGTCTGGGATTCTGTGATGGTTCCACAAAGGCTGCTCAGGGCTGGTGGGGGCTGGAAATGGGGCAGTGAGCAGAAGTTTTGGAGCCACCACATCCTGCTGGCTCTGGTTTATCACTTGTCCTCTCCTTCCATCCCCAACCTGCCTCTTGGTTGTCTCAGCAGGGGAAGTTCTGCAGCTTTCCCAGCTCTGCTGCTCACCCCCCAGTGCATCCCACACCCTCTGACCTTGCAGCCAAAGTCCCATTATTTTAGTGGGGTGGGGTTTTTTTTGCCCATGTTTGCACCTCTTTCCTGCCCTGCATCCCCAGGGGCTCTGCTCCAGGTGTCCTGGCAGGGACAGGACAAGGGGTGATGGTTTGAAACTGAGAGAGGGGAGGTTTAGGTGAGAATTAGGAAGAAATTCTTCACTCTCAGGGTGCTGAGGAGCTGGGATGGGTTGCCCAGGGAGGTTGTTGATGCCCCAGCCCTGGAGGTTTTTAAGGGAAGGCTGGATGAGGTTTTGTGCAGCCTGATCTAGGGGTTCCCTGCTCATAGGGGGGGTTGGAACTGGGTGATCTTTGAGGTCCCTTCCAACCTTGATGATTCTATGATTCAGGGAGACATTCAGCTTGGCCCTGGGCTGCCAGGAGGAGGGATGGGGATCATATGTTTTATTGACATGAGGGCTCTCAGCTCCACCCCCATGGCAGGGAGTCTCACCTGGGAAGGATTTCAAACCCATCCCAGTCAACAGTAGCACCAGGTGGGTGTCCTCACTCTGCCCACCTCCCCGGCTCCTCCTGGGTGTCCATGGACATGATGCACAAGCTCTTCCTTTGGGAGCTGCCTGCAGACCATAGAATCACAGCATCCCAGAATCCCAGGGGTTGGGAGGGACCTGGAAAGCTCCCCCAGCCCAACCCCCCTGCCAGAGCAGGGGCACCCAGAGCACATCACACAGGAACGTGGCCAGGGGGGTTGGAATGTCTCCAGAGAAGGAGACTCCACAGCCTCTCTGGGCAGCCTGGCCCAGGGCTCTGGCACTCTCACAGCAAA
>NW_009954496.1:172171-178332 GCF_000747805.2 Chaetura pelagica
TGGCAGCACAGCCCTCTGGTGTGTCAGCCACTCCTCCCAGTTTGGTGTCACCATCATGTTTGCCTTGCAGGGGGTGAGGACAGGAAAGGAACAACCAGGGAACGAAAAAAGCCTGCAAGGTGACTTGTCAGGAAACAACTGCAGGGACAGGAATAAGCCCAGGAACGTGGGCAATGAGAAGGGCTTGGATGGCTTTGGAAATGAGGAGGTTTCCCTGTGCAGGAGGGGAGCTGGGTGGGCCAGGAGAGCAGGCAGCACCCACCTGTGCTGATGGTGGTGGGACCAAGGGCTGAGAGGGTGAGTGCCCTGGTTGGTGCCACATCAGTGTTTCCCACTTGGAAGCTGCATTCCCTGCCTTCCCTCAAGGGGAACTGCTGCTCTGCTTGAATTGAACCTGCCACCAGCACCCAGCTGAGTCCCAGCTCAGCCACTTGATGCTCATGGAGCATTTTGGCACAGGTTTCACCTCCCCTTTGGCCCTGAGGTGTCCCCTGAGTGCAGACTTGCTGAGAACTGGCTCACAGGAAAACCCCTCCTTGAGATGGGATGACAGGGGCTGGTTCTTGGGGTGCCAGGGGATTTCCTGGCAGGCCCAGCAACCAGCTGCTCTGCATCCTGGTGGGGGAAGGTTTCTCCATGTCTCTATCAGATAACACCCCCGTTTCTCCTCCCTGGTGACCTCTTCTCACCCACCACCCTTTCCCTGAACCTCTGAATTTACCTCCAATTCCTGTTTTCCAAGCCCAGATGGGACGTTTGTGTCACACTTTCCCCTCTCTGTGTTTGCACTGGTTCCTTCTGACATTTCAAAACCAAACAAAACCAGGCTGAGACCTTCTGGTCCTTGCAATGATCATCACTGCAGCAGTGACCCAACCAAGCAGTGTTTGCAGGTAAAGGACGTGTCAATAATCCAGAGTGGCCTCAGAAAGACAAAGCAGAGGAGCTGTGGGCTGGAAGGAAGAGGTGGAACAATTAGAGCAGGTAAAAGCCTGGAAGAAAATGCCCAAAAGGCAGGAAAATGGGTCCCCTGGGAGCACCAGCTGCTGCTTCTGCCCTGGGAGGAGCTTCATCCCAGCTGGGGCTGTGAACTTCCAAGAGGTCATGATTTCTGGAAGAGGGAAAAGTGGGAGGTTTAATTGGTTGCAGATTGATTGGTCTGGGGGAAAAGGAGAGTTTCTGTCCCTTGGGAAATTCCAACACCCACTTTCATCCCTAATGGAGATGCTGCAAGAGGGGAACTCCCCACGGAGCAGAAGAACAAGGACAAGATATTGAGCAATAGCAGGAAGTCTGGGTTTTGTTTATTTGGGCCTGGATGGAACTGGTCTGACTGTTCCAGGGAGTCACAGGAGTAGAAACTCAAGGTGTTCCATCACTTTTCTGGGGTTTTCTCTGCTTTTCAGGGCACCCACATAGAGTCATAGAGTCACAGGCTGGTTTGGGTTGGAAGGGACCTTCAAGATCATCTAGATCCAACCCCCCTGCATGGGCAGGGACACCTCCCAGCAGCCCAGGCTGCTCCAAGCCCCATCCAACCTGCCCTTCAACACTGCCAGGGATGGGGCAGCCACAGCTTCCCTGGGCAACCTGGGCCAGGCTCTCCCCACATCATCTCATGGAGATCATTGCAGACCAGCCTGGTCTGCAAGAAGAAGAAGAGCTCAGCTCCTCACCTCCTCTGATGTCCTCACAGCAAGTGTTGCTGATTCATGTCAAAGTGACCCAAAACCAAGGGGCTGTGACTCAGCAGGCACCAGTGACTCACTGGGGGTCACCTCAGGCTGCAGTGGAAAACTTCATTTATCTCTCCCTGCTAAAAGGGAAGAAACACCTGAACACAACACCAACCCCCTCTGGGCTGGGTGGGATGTCCCACCATGGCTGAGGGGCTGGGCACAGGTCAGGATTGCTACAAGCACCTCTTGGTGTGTGATCCTGAGACCTTTCCACCTGGAGGACAGCTCACCTTGGCAGGTGGTGGCTTTGACCCCCTGGGGTGGTGGGAAGGAAGGAGCTCTGGTGCCTCCATCCCCCTCCCAGTCTGCTCCCAGTCTTCCTCCACCCGGGCTCTTTGAGTCTGGTTGCTCTTCCACCAAAGAGAGATTAAAAAGGTGACATCCCCTGCTGAGCTTCCTCAACAGGTCCCAGGAGAAGGGGGTCAAAAATGAAAGGAGCTCTCCTGACCCCCCAACAAGGACCTGCCCCCCTTGGTGAAGGACAGAGATGTGGGAGCTTTGATAGTTAATGAGGCTGGAAGCTGAAGTGTCCTCCTTTGCCAAGATGTAAAGTGAAGATTCAGGGTCTCCTGAACAAAACTATCCGTGTTTTTCTTGGTAAAACTGGAGGTGGAAGGGACTTCCAACTGGGAGGAGTTTTGCTGGGGTCTGGAAGCTCCTGCAAGAGGATGAGTAAGGGGTGAGCAGAGCTGCAAGGGACTGGAGAGCAGAGGACAGGCAGGGAAGCACCTGGAGCGCATCCTGGAGAGCCCCTGGGAAAGCTCTGGAGAGTCAGAGCTGGCTGGGAATGAACATTGGAAGTGCTGAAGGGCAGGTTGGATGGGGCTTGGAGCAGCCTGGGCTGCTGGGAGGTGTCCCTGCCCATGCAGGGGTTGGATCTAGATGATCTTGAAGGTCCCTTCCAACCCAAACCAGTCTGGGATTGTGTGATGTACAAGCTGGATTGTACCCTCTGCTCAGCTCTCTAAACCAGAGAGGGACTGAGGAGAGGGAACCAGGAACCAGACCCATGTGCTAAAGCCAGCAGGTCCTTTGCTGTGTCCCCAGACTTGGAGAGGCCCCTGCCCCTCCTTGAGCAGCCTCAGAAGGGGGAGCAGGTGTCCCTGGAACCCTCTTTCTTCCCCTGCTGCTGTTGAAGCAAATGGTGCAACTTCTGGGGTTGGGTATTTTCAGGGAAAAAGGGACCTCGTGGTTCAAAGAAGCTGCATGTAATAATAGAATCCAGTCATAGAACAGAACCCCAGACTGGTTTGGCTGGGAAGGGACCTTCAAGATCATCAGGTTCCAACCCCTGCACGGGCAGGGACACCTCCCAGCAGCCCAGGCTGCTCCAAGCCCCATCCAACCTGCCCTTCAACACCCCCAGGGATGGGGCAGCCACAGCTTCCCTGGGCAACCTGGGCCAGGCTCTCCCCACCCTCACAGCCCAGAATTTCTCCCTCCCATCTCAGCTCCAGCTCCCTCTGCCAGCTGGAAACCCTTCCCCCTGCTCCCATCCCTCCCTGCCCTTGTCCCAAGCCCCTCCCCAGCTTTCCTGGAGCCCCTTCAGGCCCTGGAAGCTGCTCTCAGCTCTCCCTGGAGCCTCCTCCAGGCTGATCAGAGCAGAGCTGCTCCAGCCCTCTGATCATCTTCATGGTCTTCCTCTGGACTCCCTCCAACAGCTCCACTTCCAGATGTTCCCAGGAAAACACATTCTGGGTACAAGACAGGGAAGGACAGAGAAGGCTGCTCTGGGAGAGCTGGAGCAGCTGAAGTCCAAGCCTGTGGACTCTCCATGCCTGGAGAGATTCACCCCTGGGCAGCACAAGGTCCTGAACAACACGAACCACCTGGTCCTTCCTTGCCCTCAGTTCTTCAAGGGTTCTTTGATATTCCCACCATGGTCCCTGCCAGGTTCCCAGGAGATGCTGGTGCCCACTGGCCTGGGCTGGAGATGCCACCTGAGTCTTTGCAGCACCTTGTGCCACCCTATGGGACCACTGGAGGCTTCCCTTGGAGGAGGCATTCAAAGGGAAGAGCAAACCAGGTTCCTGTGAGCTGGGTGCAAAGCACCTCCTGGTTTCCATCCTCTCCTGACAAGTTTCTGAGATCTTGGTCCTGGGTGGGGCTGCCCTTCAGAGCATCATCATCATCTGGAGCTGTTCTGGGTTGGGGTTGGTTTGTTCCTTTAGGCAGCACTGAGGTCTCCATCACCAAGTGACTTAAAGGTCCTGGTTCAAGAGAGAAAAAGCTGATCTCTTCTTGTCCTCCCTCCTCCCAACAAGACCTGAGCCAAACCAAACGAGGCTCAGGGACACAACAGGGACAGACCCCAGGAGAGGACAAGTCCCATCTTGGGGGGTCCTGTAGCTCCTGGCTTGGAAGATGTGGGCACCCAGCCCAAAGGGACATCAATTCCCCACTCCCCTGGTGCCTCCTGGACCAACCCAGAGCATCCCTGTGCAGGAATCACACACTGGGGTTGTCCCCAGGAGCTTCACCAAAGCTTGGCTTAAAGCAGCACCTCTGGGAGTCAGAGTTGGGTGGGAAGAGCAGCCAGCAGAGCTCCTGGGGCTCTACAGCCTGAGGGGAGACCTAATCAATACATGAGGGCATCCAGAAGGCAGGGACAAGCTCTTGTCATTTGTGCCCTGGGACAGGACGAGGGGCAATGGAGTCAAACTGGAGCCCAGGAGGTTCCAGCTGAAGATGAGGAAGAACTTTCCTGTGAGGGTGGCAGAGCCCTGGGCCAGGCTGCCCAGGGAGGTGGAGGCTCCTTCTCTGGAGACTTTCCAGCCCTGTCTGGATGCTTTTCTGGGGGATCTGCCCTGGTTTGGGTCCTGTTCTAGCAGGGGTTGGACTCAATGATCTCCAGAGGTCCCTTCCAACCCCTGATCTTCTGGGACTGACACACCCAGGGGCAGATTTAGGGCTCAGTTCTTTCTCCCGTGGGAGGGTTTGAAACTCAAGCTCAGTGGTAAAACCTGGGGAGGTTTAGAGATGTTAGCAAATCATCTCTTCACTGGAAGGGTCAGCAAACCCTGGGCCAGGCTGCCCAGGGAGGTGGGAGAATCACCAGCCTGGAGGGTGTTTAAGAGCCATGGAGATGTGGTGCTGAGGGACATGGGTTGAGCACTGGGCTTGGTGGAGTTGGGTTGTGGTTGGTAGAGTTGGGTTAGTGGTTGGTAGAGTTGGGTTGTGGTTGGTAGAGTTGGGTTGTGGTTGGGAGAGTTGGGTTGTGGTTGGTAGAGTTGGGTTAGTGGTTGGTAGAGTTGGGTTAGTGGTTGGACTGACATTCTTTGATGCTGTGACTCTGTTCTCCTGCCTGACTGCCCAGCTGGCAGGGAAGAACCACAGCTAAGACTGGAGAAGATAAAGAAGTTCCAAGAGTTTTCCCCAGCAGCTTCATCTCCACACAAGCTCCCAGGCCAGAAATCACAGCTTCACCCACCATGAGGGTACAACTCCAGTTCCCATCAATTCACCTTCCCTGGCTCCACGGGAACGTGGCTATAAAGGGCTCCCTGATTTATCCAGCCCAGAGAAGCTCTGTGCTCTTTCTTTTAATAGCTGATTCTTTATCTATCAATTCCCCACCCCTCCAAGTCCATTCCTGAGCAGCTGGTTAGGATTTATCAAGATCTATACTGACTCACTTGCCATTCCAGCTCTGAAGAACTGGCTTCTATCAAGGGAAATGTGAATATTTATCAGGGCCAGGATACATAGACATCAGGAAAAGAAGATATTAACATTTTAAAGCTCCTTTTTGTTGTTTGGGAGGGGTTTTTATGCCCTCTGTCTGACAAACCCAGAGCAGCAGCCCTCTCACAGGTCTCTACTGCTCCTGCAAAGCCCAAGGAAGGGCTGGTTGTACCCAAATCTGAGCTGGATTCCCCATCTGGAGGGAGGGGGACGTGGGAAAACCCTTCCTGGAGGAGAATTTACCTTCCAGGGGACCAACAACATGCAAAGGGAATTGATCAGTGAGCTGGGCCAGTCTGCTGGTGGGGGGTTGTCATTTGAGGCTGCCCTAGGTGGGAGGAGTGTTTTGGGGGGACACCCAGCTCTGGCTCCCCCTCCAGCTGGGGAGCAACCCTGAGTTGCCCTCTGGGGGGGACAAAGCTGGTGCTCTGGTGCTTCCCCCCCATCATCTCAGTGTGGCTTTCAAATTCTCCAGCTGGCATTTCCAGTCTCTGCCCACCTGCCTGGTCCCTCTCCCTCCCCATCATCCCTCCTCCTCATCATCCTCCCTCCCCATCATCCTCCCTCCTCATCATCCTCCCTCCCCATCATCCTCCCTTCCCATCATCCCTCCTCCTCATCATCCTCCCTCCCCATCATCCCTCCTCCTCATCATCCTCCCTCCCCATCATCCTACCTCCCCATCATCCTCCCTCCCCATCATCCTCCCTCCCCATCATCCTCCCTCCCCATCATCCT
>NW_009954496.1:179386-192808 GCF_000747805.2 Chaetura pelagica
CCTCCCCATCATCCTCCCTCCCCATCATCCTCCCTCCTCATCATCCTCCCTCCCCATCATCCTCCCTCCCCATCATCCTCCCTCCCCATCATCCTCCCTCCTCATCATCCTCCCTCCCCATCATCCTCCCTCCTCATCATCCTCCCTCCCCATCATCCTCCCTCCCCATCATCCTCCCTCCCCATCATCCCTCCTCCCCATCATCCTTCCTCCCCATCATCCTTCCTCCCCATCATCCTCCCTCCCCATCTTTTGTTTAATTAGCAGCAGGTTGCAAACAAGCTTAAATTAACTCCCTGGCTGCCCCATCCCTGGGGGTGTTGAAGGGCAGGTTGGATGGGGCTTGGAGCAGCCTGGGCTGCTGGGAGGTGTCCCTGCCCATGCAGGGGTGGGACTGGATGAGCTTTGAGGTCCCTTCCCACCCAAACCAGTCTGGGATTCCATGATCACCTGCTCTGCCCAGCTGCTTTGGCCACCTTTTCCAAACTCCCTGTGGATGTGGGATCTCAGGGAGGTTTCCCTCCCAGAAGGGCCACCAGGGTGCAGCTCTCCAGAGCCACAGCTCAGCTCCTCATCCCCAGTTCTGGGCCAGTTTCCACTGGGGGCACTTGCCAGCAAGAGGCACCATCACTGGGCACTTCCAGTCCCCTGTGTCTCATCCACGTGTCCCACCCCACCCTGTTCAGCTGTTATTTCTATTACCCAGCACTGAAGTTCCTCATTAAGATGAGTTAACTCCCAATTAATTCCCTCTCAGGGTGGCAACTGCTGATGTTTAATGAACTCTCTGCAGAGCCATCCAGGGAGATTTATAACAAACCCTCCAGCAGCTGCTCAGGGTGTGATTGATGATGGCTCTGGACTCCAGCAGAGCAGAACCAAGGGGACAAGGGCTGCAAGGCTCCCATGAAGAGGTGCAAGTTCTGCCTTGGGGTGAAGGTGTTTGGCTCCTTCCCAAAAGCCAGGGCAGCCCATGGGTAGGGATGCAGCCAGCAGTGCCCTGCACCATCTCTGCCTGCTTGCACAGGAAGGTGACAGGAATGATGACCTAGGAGAAGATGATACAGGATGGAGACCTGCAACAACCCACCTGGGGACAGGACACACAAGTCTTCTCAAACAACTGAAAGAGGCAGGGTGGCTTCTGTGGTCCCCCTAGAGCAGAGAAATCTTCTTCTATGGCCACCTTAAAGAGGAGGATACTCTGGGGTGTCTTCCTGAGCCACAGTGGGATGTCCCTGGGGGGCATCCCCACTGAGACACCTCACAGGGTGAGGGTGGGGAGAGCCTGGCCCAGGTTGCCCAGAGAAGCTGTGGCTGCCCCATCCCTGGGGGTGTTGAAGGGCAGGTTGGATGGGGCTTGGAGCAGCCTGGGCTGCTGGGAGGTGTCCCTGCCCATGCAGGGGGGGGGTTGGAATTACATGATCTTTGAGGTCCCTTCCCACCCAAACCATCCCATGATTCTGTTTTATGACATTGCCTGAAGGTTACAAAGCAAAAGCAAAGACACCTTCAGATGCTTCCTCACCTGGTTCAGCTGTGAAGCAGTTAATTTTGCATCCTCCACAGCATCCCCAAAATAGCCCCTTATCTTTCTGCCTCAGGAAGAAACCTGGACTGAAAAAAAAACCCCACTGCACTCCTCCCTCAGGTCCATCCCCTGCTCTGTCACCACCCCTGCCGTGTCCACATCCCCTCCATTAGCCAGGGAGGAACCAGGGCTCACTGAAAGCATCTCCCAGCTTCCTGCCTGCCCATCCTGGGGAGCCCTGCCAGCCCAGGAACCAGCAGGACAGAGCCTGGCAAGAATCCCACAGTCACGGGCAGAGATGCTGCAGCTAACGCAGGGAAATTCATCTGCCAGCTCATGGCCACTTAGAAACCACCCCCTGAGCACCTGGGGCAGAATCCAGAGCTCTCCACATGAACACTGGGCATTTGTCAATTTGATTCCTCATTTTTTGTCATCATTTCCCCCCCTGTGTGAAGATGTTGTCCCCAGCTGTTCTCCTGCTGCACCACATTGAGGAGCAGCAGCCCCTGGCTCTTCCCCCAGCCCAGCCCTGCCTGGATTGCAGCTGGCAGGGCAGGGGGACATGGCCTGGGACATGGGACATTGTCCCAGCAATATTTGGCCCTTCTTGCTGCCAGGATGAAGCTCTTAAAAAAAAACCAAACCCTCTTCCAAGCAAAGAATCTCCCCCTTCGTTTCCCAGAGAGGTCATTGGACTTGACCCCCCCACACACTTTGCCAGGGGAATCCTGGAGGTCCAGAATGTCACCCCATCATGTGGAGGCTGGAAAAAAGTCCTGCTTTCCCCCTCATCAATCATTTCTCTGGGCCAGGAGCCAACGAGCAAGTTGTTCAACTCTGCAGTGCCTGGCAGCTGGGTCACCTTCCCCCAGCTCTGCCTGCAGAGCCAGATGGAGCCACCCCTGCCTTCTCCATCCTGACCCTGAAGAGTTTTCCCTCCCAGTGATGTGAGGAGCTGCAAATCCTCTCAATCCACTTACCTGCATCTTCTTCCCCTTGGTTAGCTCTCCCTTTTCCAGTCCTGCTCCTCCCATCAGGGCCACCCATCACCTCCTGGCACTTCTGCCTCTCCTCCCTTGACCCCCCAGCACCACCTTTCCCTCCGTGCACAGACCTCTCCTCCCCAGCACCATCTGCCTTCAGGGGCCAGCAGAGGCCTCTGGAAGAGCAGCAGCTCCTGGGAAAATGGCCCAGCAGGGCTGGGATGGATCAGAAGGATTCAGAAAAAAGATGGGAAGAGATGGACACCAACTGTGGAATTCCAGCCA
This sequence comes from Chaetura pelagica, assembly GCF_000747805.2. NCBI lineage: Eukaryota > Metazoa > Chordata > Aves > Apodiformes > Apodidae > Chaetura > Chaetura pelagica. Next base: position 182,189 of record NW_009954496.1, read on the forward strand.
TGGGCAGGGACACCTCCCAGCAGCCCAGGCTGCTCCAAGCCCCATCCAACCTGCCCTTCAACACCCCCAGGGATGGGCCACTTACCTGCATCTTCTTCCCCTTGGTTAGCTCTCCCTTTTCCAGTCCTGCTCCTCCCATCAGGGCCACCCATCACCTCCTGGCACTTCTGCCTCTCCTCCCTTGACCCCCCAGCACCACCTTTCCCTCCGTGCACAGACCTCTCCTCCCCAGCACCATCTGCCTTCAGGGGCCAGCAGAGGCCTCTGGAAGAGCAGCAGCTCCTGGGAAAATGGCCCAGCAGGGCTGGGATGGATCAGAAGGATTCAGAAAAAAGATGGGAAGAGATGGACACCAACTGTGGAATTCCAGCCATGGGCAGGGACACCTCCCAGCAGCCCAGGCTGCTCCAAGCCCCATCCAACCTGCCCTTCAACACCCCCAGGGATGGGGCAGTTCTGCTTGGAAAAGACCTTTCAGATCATCAAGTCCAACCATAACCCAACTCTACCAACCCCTAACCCAACTCTACCAACCACTAACCCAACTCTACCAACCACTAACCCAACTCTCCCAACCACAACCCAACTCTACCAACCACTAACCCAACTCTCCCAACCACAACCCAACTCTACCAACCACTAACCCAACTCTACCAACCACTAACACAACTCTACCAACCACAACCCAACTCTACCAACCACTAACCCAACTCTACCAACCATAACCCAACTCTACCAACCACTAACCCAACTCTACCAACCACAACCCAACTCTCCCAACCACAACCCAACTCTACCAACCACAACCCAACTCTACCAACCACAACCCAACTCTACCAACCACAACCCAACTCTACCAACCACTAACCCAACTCTACCAACCACAACCCAACTCCACCAACCACAACCCAACTCCACCAAGCCCAGTGCTCAACCCATGTCCCTCAGCACCACATCTCCACGGTTCTTAAACACCCTCCAGGCTGGTGATTCTCCCACCTCCCTGGGCAGCCTGGCCCAGGGTTTGCTGACCCTTTCAGTGAAGAGATGATTTGCTAACATCTCCTCTAAACCTCCCCAGGTTTTACCACTGAGCTTGAGTTTCAAACCCTCCCACGGGAGAAAGAACTGAGCCCTAAATCTGCCCCTGGGTGTGTCAGTCCCAGAAGATCAGGGGTTGGAAGGGACCTCTGGAGATCATTGAGTCCAACCCCTGCTAGAACAGGACCCAAACCAGGGCAGATCCCCCAGAAAAGCATCCAGGCAGGGCTGGAAAGTCTCCAGAGAAGGAGCCTCCACCTCCCTGGGCAGCCTGGCCCAGGGCTCTGCCACCCTCACAGGAAAGTTCTTCCTCATCTTCAGCTGGAACTTCCATGGAAATTGTTCATTTTCAGTGGGGCTGAGGGGGGTGGGTGGGATGAAGAGGCAGATCCTCCAGCTGAAAGGCCCTCCCAGGCTGGTGCTGCCCCCTCAGCTCATTCCCTGAGGCTGTTTGTCAAGTGCCCCAAGCACAGACACTTCAACTTGTCCCTGCAATTGCTCCTGAAGGCAGTGAGCAAAATTCCTATGATCAATCAACCCCCAAAAAAGGCTCAGCCAGGAACTACCCCATGAATTGTGAGCACTTGGCTGAATTTACAGCATGGCAGGACCCAATTCTTCACTCTGATGTGCAGCATCTCTCCCCTCTTTGGCACAATCAATACTTTTCTGGATTGCTAGGAAATTGCTGGGGCTACAGCAACCACCTGTGGGGTGTTACCAGCTCTCCTGGGCAATGCAGAGAAATCCATCAGCTCTTCCCCTGCAGCACAGACATGAGCTGCTTCAGGGTCAGGTAAATGACAAAAAAAGGTGGGATGTTGGTTTCATGGGATGGATCTTGGAGACACTGGTTAGAAGAGGGGCTCCAGGAAAGCTGGGGAGGGGCTTGGAACAAGGGCAGGGAGGGATGGGAGCAGGGGGAAGGGTTTCCAGCTGGCAGAGGGAGCTGGAGCTGAGATGGGAGGGAGAAATTCTGGGCTGTGAGGGTGGGGAGAGCCTGGCCCAGGTTGCCCAGAGAAGCTGTGGCTGCCCCATCCCTGGGGGTGTTGAAGGGCAGGTTGGATGGGGCTTGGAGCAGCCTGGGCTGCTGGGAGGTGTCCCTGCCCATGCAGGGGGTTGGATCTAGATAACTTCTAGGTCCCTTCCAACCCAGACCAGTCCATGATTCTAACCCCAGTGGCTCAAAGCAAAGCACAGGGAAAGCTCCAGCAGACAACAGTGTCCTCATCCTTCCCTCAGGTCACTCCCTGGTAGCTCAGGATAAACCCAACCTGGTTCCTGCAGCTCCCCATCCTCCCTGCAGCCCCCCCTGGCCCCTGTCACAGCCCCCACTGCTGCAGAGCCTCTGGAAACACTCTGAGTCCCTTGGGCAGACCCAGAGCCCCGTGCTGAGCTGCAACGAGTCCCTGCACCCCTGGAGATGCCAAACCCAAGCTGGGAGCAAGAACCTCCCCCAGGAAGACACAGTCCCCTGAGCCAGGGAAATGCAGCACCATGTCCTTCCAGTGCTGGAGGGAGAGCTGGGACCTCCCAGGACACAGGGACCAAATGTCCCCTCCATCCCAGAAGGGACTTGGTGGGGTCTGAGCTGGGGGTGGTGGCAAAGAAGCTCCTTCTGCTGCCATCACAGCCCCAAGGTGACACCTCAGCAATAGGATTCCCACTTTTGTGACCCAGTAAATCATCAATCAGGTCCCAGGGGGCTGAGCCAGCACTGGTGTGATGCACATCCCAGCTCCCCCACCTCCTCCTGGGCCCACGGCTGCTGCAGGGGAGGGAAGCCCCACGATGACCCCTTTGCAAGGCAGCCCAGGGGGCTCTGCCCTTTCCTGGGAAAAGCCCCTTTAAGATGCCAAAGCCACAGGCCTTGGCAAAGCTGCCCTGGCAGGGAAAACTCCCCAGGGGGGGCAAGAGGGAAGGAAAGGTGGGAGCAGCTGATGGGAACAGGGGGGGACTCGAGGTGCCCGCAGCGCTGGGGACAGCACAGGATCTTTGCCCCTGGTGCCACCTCCCGTGGGGAACCTCCCCGTGGGGTTGGGGCAGGATCAAAGCCCACCCTGACCTCTCTCCTCCCCACGCAGAGCTATGGATTTAGCCAATCCCCAAACCCAGTGAGGGGGAGAGGAGAAGCAGCCCCTTGGGGACACCTCGAGGCTCCTGCTCTGCTTCTCCAGCCCCTGCCTCTCCCCCTCGGCCCGTGAAGCATCTGGGATTGATGGAAACTTTATTCATGGGCTTTACAGTGACCAAAGGATGTGGCAGGAGAGGTGGCTGATCCTGGAGGGGAGGGTTTGGTGCACAGGTCACAGCATCTTCAACCTCTTCAGGGAACAGACGGAGCCGAGCACGGGACGAGCAAGGTTGACATTTCCTGCCAGGCTCAAGCAAACCCCTTCTTTTACCTCCCCCTCCCCTGCCCCCAATTAAAGCTTTTGCACTTGCTCAAAGCCCTCATTAACCTGGGCACGTCACCACAAGCTGCAAAACATGAGGGAGGGAAGGGCTGGTGGTTGTTTCTTGTAACTCACGGGGCTCAGTCGCTCCTGCGCTTCATTGTCACCTAAGACCTGGAGGTTGGAGAAGAGGCTGGGCCAGAGACTCCCAGTGGGACCAGGAAAAAGGGGCTCAGGGCCCATTACTTCAAAAGCAGCACCTTCATTTGGGGCGAGTTGGACCTCAAGGGTGGGGGCCTTCAGGGGTCTCAGGGTCCTCCAGGTATTTCCCCTCTCGGCGAATTTCGGGAGGTCTGTGTTTTGTTTGCAGCTGTAACCAGGCAGAAAGGTCCTGCAGAGAGCACATTTCAGCACCCAAGCACAGTTCCAGGAAGTCCTAGCAGTTCCCCAGTGGTTTTGGGGTGGAGGGGAGGGCTTTTCCCCCTCCTTGGACAGGGTGAGAAAGGGAGAAGTTCCAGCCACCTCCTGGCAAGAGTCACAGACACTCTGGCTGCTCTAGGAAAAACAACAACATCACAGAGTGATCCTGGTTGGGAAGGGCCTTGAAGGTCATCAAGCTCAACCATAACCTAAATCCACCAACCACAACCTCACCTACCTGTTCAGTGCTTCAATCACATCCCTAAATCATCAGCTCCTGGGGGCTGTTTTGGGAGGTGCTGGTGGTTTTCAGGGAGATGTTGCTGCTCGTGGGCTGGAAAGGCAAAAGGAGCTGATCTCATGACTGGCAACCAAAGGGAATTGTAGGCTCACAGACTGGTTTGGGTTGGAAGGGACCTTCAAGATCATCCAGTTCCAACCCCTGCATGGGCAGGGACACCTCCCAGCAGCCCAGGCTGCTCCAAGCCCCATCCAACCTGCCCTTCAACACCCCCAGGGATGGGGCAGCCACAGCTTCTCTGGGCAACCTGGGCCAGGCTCTCCCCACCCAAAACACCCTCTGAGGGATGCAGCAGTGTCTGCAGAGGAGGGCACATCTGGCTGCTGCTTCTCTGCACAGGGACAGGGACTGGAATTGCCATTGGGGGGCAGGGATTAGGGCTGCAGGCACCTGGCAGCCACGGATGCCAAAGCCACAGGCCTTGGCAAAGCTGCCCTGGCAGGGAAAACTCCCCAGGGGGGGCAAGAGGGAAGGAAAGGTGGGAGCAGCTGATGGGAACAGGGGGGGACTCGAGGTGCCCGCAGCGCTGGGGACAGCACAGGATCTTTGCCCCTGGTGCCACCTCCCGTGGGGAACCTCCCCGTGGGGTTGGGGCAGGATCAAAGCCCACCCTGACCTCTCTCCTCCCCACGCAGAGCTATGGATTTAGCCAATCCCCAAACCCAGTGAGGGGGAGAGGAGAAGCAGCCCCTTGGGGACACCTCGAGGCTCCTGCTCTGCTTCTCCAGCCCCTGCCTCTCCCCCTCGGCCCGTGAAGCATCTGGGATTGATGGAAACTTTATTCATGGGCTTTACAGTGACCAAAGGATGTGGCAGGAGAGGTGGCTGATCCTGGAGGGGAGGGTTTGGTGCACAGGTCACAGCATCTTCAACCTCTTCAGGGAACAGACGGAGCCGAGCACGGGACGAGCAAGGTTGACATTTCCTGCCAGGCTCAAGCAAACCCCTTCTTTTACCTCCCCCTCCCCTGCCCCCAATTAAAGCTTTTGCACTTGCTCAAAGCCCTCATTAACCTGGGCACGTCACCACAAGCTGCAAAACATGAGGGAGGGAAGGGCTGGTGGTTGTTTCTTGTAACTCACGGGGCTCGGTCGCTCCTGCGCTTCATTGTCACCTAAGACCTGGAGGTTGGAGAAGAGGCTGGGCCAGAGACTCCCAGTGGGACCAGGAAAAAGGGGCTCAGGGCCCATTACTTCAAAAGCAGCACCTTCATTTGGGGTGAGTTGGACCTCAAGGGTGGGGGCCTTCAGGGGTCTCAGGGTCCTCCAGGTATTTCCCCTCTCGGCGAATTTCGGGAGGTCTGTGTTTTGTTTGCAGCTGTAACCAGGCAGAAAGGTCCTGCAGAGAGCACATTTCAGCACCTAAGCACAGTTCCAGGAAGTCCTAGCAGTTCCCCAGTGGTTTTGGGGTGGAGGGGAGGGCTTTTCCCCCTCCTTGGACAGGGTGAGAAAGGGAGAAGTTCCAGCCACCTCCTGGCAAGAGTCACAGACACTCTGGCTGCTCTAGGAAAAACAACAACATCACAGAGTGATCCTGGTTGGGAAGGGCCTTGAAGGTCATCAAGCTCAACCATAACCTAAATCCACCAACCACAACCTCACCTACCTGTTCAGTGCTTCAATCACATCCCTAAATCATCAGCTCCTGGGGGCTGTTTTGGGAGGTGCTGGTGGTTTTCAGGGAGATGTTGCTGCTCGTGGGCTGGAAAGGCAAAAGGAGCTGATCTCATGACTGGCAACCAAAGGGAATTGTAGGCTCACAGACTGGTTTGGGTTGGAAGGGACCTTCAAGATCATCCAGTTCCAACCCCTGCATGGGCAGGGACACCTCCCAGCAGCCCAGGCTGCTCCAAGCCCCATCCAACCTGCCCTTCAACACCCCCAGGGATGGGGCAGCCACAGCTTCTCTGGGCAACCTGGGCCAGGCTCTCCCCACCCAAAACACCCTCTGATTCTATCCTCTCCATCACTTCCACCCCTTGCTGCTCAGCCTTGCAGGAAGGACCATGTGGTTTCCACCCTTTAACAGTAAACAGCCTTAATCCAGGCTTTTAAATCTGTGTAGATTTCAAAATAATTACAAGCAGCCTCCTAATTTGCATGAAGGTTGATTAAAGCCTCCGTGTCATGGTTGATCTGGAGAGCAGGAAACGAGCTGGTGCTGCCAATTAGGAGCCATCTGTTTTATCCCTAATCCTTTGCAGGCTTCAGACCAGCACCCAGGAACCACCAGGGCTTGGACCATCCCTGCTGCCAGGCACAGACAAACCCCCTCCAGCTCCATGCAGGGAGGTGCCTCCAAAGGATCATGTCCTGGGGTCTTCAGGGATGAGCAGCTCCTCCTTCCAGGGCTGGGGAGCAGGCAGAGCATGGCAAGGTGTGGGTGGGTGGCTCTTGAGAGAGGTCAAGGAGCAGCAAGGATCAGTGGTGGTTCCTCAACAGAGACCATGGAGATGGTTCCTCTATGCCCTGGTGGTACCTGGAGAAGGACCCTCACAGGGTAGGTGGCTGGGACAGCCCTGGCCAGAGAGGGATGGAACAGATTCCTCCTGCAGAAGAAGCTGTTTCACACATTCCTCCCTGCAACAGCCCAAGGAGAAGGTGCCAAGGAGCATCTTCCAGCCTGGAGAGGTGATGGGGGCTGGGAGAGGAGCAAAGCTGCCCAAGGCTAATCCCCCCTGCCAAAACAAGCCACCAGGGACAACCCTGGGGCCCAGATCAGGGAGGTGACCTTCCCTGCTCCCCTTCCTCAGGTGCAGCAGCCCCCAGGTGAGGGCAGGTATGGCAACAGGACCTGGCTCTGCTCCCAAGCCAGCTGGTCCCACGTCCTTGGTGCATCAGCAATTCCAGCAGGTCTGAAGTTCCCCAGAGCTCTGCAGGTGACCACGTCAGGTTTGCTCCTCCCTAAAACCTTCTCTGTGGAGCAGGGATTTTTATTCTAAGCCCAGCAGAAAAGCTCTTGAGGGGGGGTCCTGAGACACACCTGGTGCAGGAACCCCATGGAGGTGGCATCTCCATCAGCTCCTGCATCATCAGCAGAGAAGTCCCCCAGGGAGGTGACCCAGGAAATGTCCTTGAGAAGTCAGGAGCTGGGAGCCCTCAATGCTCCCCCTCCCATGCAGCAGTTTGAGAGCAGCCCTTGCTTTGATTCTCAGGGTTCCTCACAGCCTTGAAGCTCCCTGGGGTTTCCTTCACCAGCTGCTCCACAACAATAAACCAGCAGTAGCAGGAGGGTCACTCACCAGGTGTTATCACCTCCTTGTCTGCATCTCCTCCCACAAAACCTCCTGCCTGCAGCATTTGGTGCCTGAGCACAAGCACAGGTTGGGTGGAGGGTGGATCCAAAGCAGCCCTGACACAAGGATGAGTGTCCAGCTCACCCAGGAGGACCCTGAGCCCAGCAGAGGAGGTGGGTGGTGGGTTCTTCCCAAGGGAGGTCTGGGGGTGACTCCTGAGCTGGGAGTGGCAACAGAGCAGCCTTTGAACACCAAGAAACCCCAAAGGGATGCTGGGGTGGAAAGCTGAGGACCAGGATCAGCAGGATTATAAATAACTGGCTGTGGGGACCTTCTACCTTCCCTCCAGAAATAGCCTGGGAAGCACCAGAGCTATTAGAGCTACAAACCAGCCAGGGCTCTGCCTTGAGCTGCTGGCTGGAACCCCAGACACCTGGGGGAGAAAATGAGGCTCATTTTCTTTGATGAACCACAAACATTTTGCTGGCTTAAAAAACTGTTTTGGGAGCCTCACAAAGGAAAGTCCAGCAAGGACAGAGCTGCCCTGGAGTTTCACCCTGGGGGTAAGTTGTTTGAATGAAGAGGGTGCAAAGGGTGTCCCAGAAGAGCATAAAACTTGGAGGGGTTTGGGTTGGAAGGGATCTTAAAGATCATCCAGTGCCACCCCTGCATGGGCAGGGACACCTCCCAGCAGCCCAGGCTGCTCCAAGCCCCATCCAACCTGCCCTTCAACACCCCCAGGGATGGGGCAGCCACAGCTTCTCTGGGCAACCTGGGCCAGGCTCTCCCCACCCTCACAGCCCAGAATTTCTCCCTCCCATCTCAGCTCCAGCTCCCTCTGCCAGCTGGAAACCCTTCCCCCTGCTCCCATCCCTCCCTGCCCTTGTCCCAAGCCCCTCCCCAGCTTTCCTGGAGCCCCTTCAGGCACTGGAAGCTGCTCTCAGCTCTCCCTGGAGCCTTCTCTTCTCCAGGCTGAACACCCCAACTCTCCCAGCCTGGCTCCAGAGCTGCTCCAGCCCTCCCAGCATCTCCGGGGCCTCCTCTGGCCTCTCTCCAACAGCTCCGTGTCCTTCCTGTGCTGGGGACCCCAGAGCTGTTCCCAGCCCTGCAGGGGGGTCTCAGCAGAGCAGAGCAGAGGGGACAATCCCCTCCCTGGCCCTGCTGCTCACGCTGCTGGTGACACAGCCCAGGACACAGGCGGGTTCTGGGCTCCAGCTCATGTTGAGCTTCTCATCCACCATCACCCCCAGGTCCTTCTCCTCAGGGCTGTTTTTGATCCATTCTCCACCCAACCTGTAGTTGTGCTTGGGATGCCCAAACCCTTTGCACAGTCCCACCCCTCCAGCAGCTCCAAGGCTGCTCAGGCTGCTCTTTAATTAACACCCTCCAGGTGCTGTTCCCTAACGCAGGTGAGGCTGGAATGTGTCACCTCTCCCTTACTAACTGTCACCTCTGAGATGGCTTCTCTGGTCCCAAACTTGGGCAAATCTGTAGCTTTTTATGTGCTTGGTGCAGCAGCAGCAGCTCAGCTGCCTGGGGGTGAAACCCCCCCAGGGAAGGGACACAGAGGGAGCACTGGGTGACCTGCCTGCTGGTTCACCAGCTGCATCCCTGCCTTGGCTTCCACCTGACCTGGTCATTGGGGATGACACCAGCAGCTCCACAGCAGCCACAGCCTGGGTGTGAAGCTCAGAGGGAGGTTGGTCCCCCCCACCCCCCTCCTGCACATCATGTCACTGGCATCGTTTCCAACCCACTTGGTAAAAGTCTGGCCATGGATTTGACACCCTGGAGAGCAGGAAATGTAGTGCCCTGGAGCAGTGTGAGGACACAAAGAGGCCTCAAGAGCTCCAGGGATGGGGAGGTCCCCTATGAAGACAGGCTGGGAGAGTTGGGGTGTCCAGCCTGGAGAAGAGAAGGCTCCAGGGAGAGCTGAGAGCAGCTTCCAGTGCCTGAAGGGGCTCCAGGAAAGCTGGGGAGGGGCTTGGGACAAGGAGCAGTGACTTTTGGGGACCAGGTCCAGTTGGCAGAGCTCCCCACTTCTCCTACATCTAAGGAGGATCTCCCCAACCAGGGGGCTCCTGGTCTTTCTGGGGATGGAGGGTCCCCCAGAGAGGGCTCTGCCTCCTTGGGGGGCTCAGCTGAGGAGCAGCTCAGGCCAGAACACTGAGGCCAGCACACCCAGCCCCCCAGCAGGAGGGACCCTCTGCCCTCCAGACTATTTTTGGCCCAGTTTTCCCTTCAATATGGAACCACTGATCTATGATTTTGTGGCTGCTGTGACTCTGCAGTTGGAGCTGCATCAGGGCAGAAAAAGGGGGGTTGTGCACCAGTCCCTGGGGGACTGGTAATGGGAGAGAGTCCTTCACCTCCTGTTTGCACTTTAATGCCCATCCAGGTTATTCATTATTTATTGCCCATGTATTTATAGAGCCTCCCCAGCAGGCACTGAGCTCTGCAGATGTTTGTGGGAAAGGTCCTGGCTCCTTTGGATGCCACGAGAGGAACCAGGTGGTGAAACCCACCCTGGGCTCTGCTGACTTTTGTCCCCAAAGCCAAGCCTGGCTCTGGGCACCCAGAGCCCCCTGACACCCCCTGAGCTGTTCTCAGCAAAGGGAGGGGGTCTCACCACAGCCCAGTGCCACAGGGTTTCATTGATCTGGGGTGGAAAACCACCCTGATGACTCCAGGTCCCCACGTCCAAGGGTTCCCATTCCCTGCCTTCCCTTGCCCCCTGGCTCTTCCCCTCCAGAGCTCATCAGGAATCATAGAATCATAGAAGGATTTGACCTGGAAGGGACCTTCAGGATCATCCAGTCCCACTCAGCCCACTTCCATTCCAGGCAGGATCCTGGGGGGATTTCTCCTGATCCCCTTCCAGCCCTGCTCCCCATTTCCCACCCTGTTCTGGGAGCAGGACCCAGGAGGGCTGAGTTGTCACCTCCAACTCTCCCACCACTTTCACCTTTCCAGGACCCCAATCTCATCACTCCCCTCGTGGGTCTCCAGCTCTGCTGGGAGATGTGGGGTCCAACCTCCAGGGTGGCCCCTGGGAAAGGTGATGCCCTTGGATGGAGACATCACCTCTTTTATTAGACCAGAATTTCATTCTTTTCATTTTGCTTCCCTGGCCAACCTGGGCCAGGCTCTCCCCACCCTCACAGCCCAGAATTTCTCCCTCCCATCTCAGCTCCAGCTCCCTCTGCCAGCTGGAAACCCTTCCCCCT
>NW_009954496.1:193236-196010 GCF_000747805.2 Chaetura pelagica
GGGGGCGGGGGGGGGGGGGGTGTGCACCAGTCCCTGGGGGACTGGTAATGGGAGAGAGTCCTTCACCTCCTGTTTGCACTTTAATGCCCATCCAGGTTATTCATTATTTATTGCCCATGTATTTATAGAGCCTCCCCAGCAGGCACTGAGCTCTGCAGATGTTTGTGGGAAAGGTCCTGGCTCCTTTGGATGCCACGAGAGGAACCAGGTGGTGAAACCCACCCTGGGCTCTGCTGACTTTTGTCCCCAAAGCCAAGCCTGGCTCTGGGCACCCAGAGCCCCCTGACACCCCCTGAGCTGTTCTCAGCAAAGGGAGGGGGTCTCACCACAGCCCAGTGCCACAGGGTTTCATTGATCTGGGGTGGAAAACCACCCTGATGACTCCAGGTCCCCATGTCCAAGGGTTCCCATTCCCTGCCTTCCCTTGCCCCCTGGCTCTTCCCCTCCAGAGCTCATCAGGAATCATAGAATCATAGAAGGATTTGACCTGGAAGGGACCTTCAGGATCATCCAGTCCCACCCCTGCATGGGCAGGGACACCTCCCAGCAGCCCAGGCAGCTCCAAGCCCCATCCAACCTGCCCTTCAACACTGCCAGGGATGGGGCAGCCACAGCTTCTCTGGGCAACCTGGGCCAGGCTCTCCCCACCCTCACAGCCCAGAATTTCTCCCTCCCATCTCAGCTCCAGCTCCCTCTGCCAGCTGGAAACCCTTCCCCCTGCTCCCATCCCTCCCTGCCCTTGTCCCAAGCCCCTCCCCAGCTTTCCTGGAGCCCCTTCAGGCCCTGGAAGCTGCTCTCAGGTCTCCCTGGAGCCTTCTCTTCTCCAGGCTGAACACCCCAACTCTCCCAGCCTGGCTCCAGAGCTGCTCCAGCCCTCCCAGCATCTCCGGGGCCTCCTCTGGCCTCTCTCCAACAGCTCCAGGTCCTCCTTGTGTTGAGGTCTCCAGAGCTGCACACAGAACAGGCCACCAAGGAAGAGGGGGAAGGATACCACAAGTCATCAATTACATGTCACAAGTAATCAGTTCTCTTTGGAAGCTCCAGAAGATAACGAGGTGATGAGTAATGGTCCTTATTGATTTGCAGGAACAAATCACATCAGCCCAACATAATCTTATCCCAGGACATGGGGATGGGCTCCTGGCACCAGGGCACTGCAGACCTCTTTGCTTTTAATGGCCAGAAGTCTTCCAAGCTGCTTCAAATCCAGCATGGTGGGCTGGGGGAGATGGTGCAGGAAGACCCAAAACTGCTCCAACAGGGCAGCTCAAAGTTGAGTGTGTGTTTGAGGGGCTCCAGGATCCAGTGTGACCATGAACAACTGGTAATAAAGAGCATCAACCTGGTGGGCAATGACAAGATGTGCAGGACTGAGAGTGCAGACTGGGAAAAGGGGTGGAAAACCCATCTGGGGCCACCCAGGAAGGACACAGGGATGTTGCTAGAAAGGAGACAAACACAAACAAGGAAGGGACCAATCCCTCTGGGGATGGAGGAAGATGAGGGTGTCCTTCTGCTTCCTGTGGTGCTTGGAAGATCAGTTTTGGACTCTGCTGTTCAGGGAAGCCAGAATCCAACTGGAGAGGCCAGGAAACTGTGGCTGTGGAGAGGGAAAAATCCATCCTCAACACCTGCATCTGAGACATTAGGAAGATTATCTTTAGTGTGAGGCTGGTGGGACCCTGGGAGAGGCTGTTCAGGGTGACTGTGGCTGCCCCATCCCTGGGGGTGTTGAAGGGCAGGTTGGATGGGGCTTGGAGCAGCCTGGGCTGCTGGGAGGTGTCCCTGCCCATGCAGGGGGGTTGGAACTGGGTGATCTTGAAGGTCCCTTCCAACCCAAACCAGTCTGGGATTCTATGACAGGAGTCCTGAGATGGTTTGGGACTGGACCAGGCTGAGACAAGGAGCAGAGATGCTGCAAGGTGGAAAGGAGGAGCAGAAGGGCAGGTGGGTGCAGAGGAGCCACAAGCACAGCTCAACCCCCTGATAGTTCACACGTTGCTGAGATGATGATGATGATGGTGGTGATGATGATGATGATGGTGATGATGATGAAGATGATGATGATGATGATGGTGATGATGATGGTGATGATGGTGATGATGATGATGGTGATGGTGATGAGGATGACAACATCCAACTCCCACCCTGGGACTTCATCACCCCCCCAAAGCCCCACACCAACCCCCCCTGGGGAAGCTCAGGGTGTTTGCAGCAGGCAAAGAGGACACCATTGTCCCACCAGGCAAGAGTCCCCATGTCTCCAAAGCCACCAGGCAGGGCACCAGAGCACAGATCCCCTCCAAACCCTGGAGCATCTCCACCCTTCCAAGCCAAAGGGTTCAGCTCTGGGCAGCCTTGTGCTCTCCCAGGTCCTCTAACATCACCCACTGCCCACAGTTTATGGTGGAGACAGAGAGAAACCTCAGGTTCTATGGAAGATGCTCCTTCTCCAAGGACACACAGAGAAGGACCAAAAAGGGACCAGGATTGGTGCAGCCTCTGCTTTTCCTGGCAGTTCTGAGACCCTGGCACTTGAAATACTTGGGTTTGCCCAATTTCTGGGAGAGGAGGAGCAGCTCAAAGCCACCCAAACAAACCAGCACCCCAAAATGTCCCTGGTGCCTGCAAAATTCTGGGGGAAGGAACCCCAAAAAGTGGGGGAGGGGAGGGAAATAATAATACTCATCATCATCATCCTTGGGGAAAAAGGATGGGAGATAAGGGCAGAGAGGAGGAGAAAAACCAAGAACTGAGAGAAAAAAGGATGGATT
>NW_009954496.1:198578-198796 GCF_000747805.2 Chaetura pelagica
GGTGGGGCTCCCCCCTCTCCCTGCCTTTCCCCCTTCCCTGACACCCCCCGACCCCCCCCAGTGCTGATTCCCACAGGGAACTGGGCTGGATTCCTTCCCCCCCCATCCCCGGGAAGGAGCCTCCCAGGAGGAGCTGCCCCCCTGGGAATGGGTGCTGGGGTGTCTCAGGGTGGGGGTGCCCCCTCTCCCTGCCTTTCCCCCTCCCTGACACCCCCACC
>NW_009954496.1:199735-200145 GCF_000747805.2 Chaetura pelagica
CCATTCCCAGGGGCACTTTCCTGCCCCTGAGTCTCACCCCAGCCGAGGCCACTTTGTCATTTCAACCTGGAGCAGCAGAAGCTCCTTCCCCCTGGTTCCCCCCCTCTGCTTTACAGCCCTGCCTGGCCCTGCTTCCTCCAGCAAACACACTGAAAGCTGCACCCACTTTTTCTATAAAGCTTCTTGCAATCATCTCCAACCCCCCAGCCAAGGGAGGGGCAATTTTTTGGCAGTGGTTTTGCCCCAGGAAGGAGCTGGGAGCTCCTCTAGTTTTGCTGATGCTCAGAAACTTCTTCCCCTGGGCTGCTTTGGTGGCCAGGGGGGCAGGGAGGTTTTGCAGGGAGCTCAGGCTTGATCTTTTCCTTCTAGGGGAGCAGGGACTCGGGGGGGGTATGGGAAGGGTCTGGTAA
>NW_009954496.1:200187-206900 GCF_000747805.2 Chaetura pelagica
AGGGGGAAAAATGATCCAGGTAATATGTTTATCAAGCAGCTTTGATCTCCTGGGTGGTTTGGTGACTGTTTCATGAGCCACTGGAGGGACTGAGCATCTTGGAGATGCAGCAGCTTTGCAGCGTTGCCCAAACCCAAGCTGGGAGCTCCTGCACTGTGGGTGTCTGAAAATGTGGGTCTGAAAATGCTGGATTTTTGGTGCCAGGCTGGGAAAAAATATTCCATGTTGCTTTTTGGTAAGGTCTGTGTTTGCCTTTCTCTGTCCCCTGGGTGAGCTGGGCGGGGGGGGGGAGGCTGGGGCTGGACCCCATGCTGCTGTGCTGGGTGCTGTGGGATCCTGGGGGTGGGGAGCAGCAGGGACCCCAGGGTTGGGTTTGTAAATAAGAGGGGTTTGGGGTCCCTGAGCCTGCAGGGTGTGGTTACTCAGCTGCTGGGTGGAAAGCTCTGAGGGGGGGAAGAACACAATTATATGCACCCCAGGTGTGCCTGGAGGCTCTGGGAAGGATGGGACCTGGTGCAGGGTCCTTTCTATTTTCCCCCTTTGCATTTTCCCCCTTTGCTTTTCCCCCCTTTGCATTTCTCCCCCTTGCTGGGAGAGGGGAGCTGGTGCAGTGTGTCTGGGCTGTGTTCAGCTGGAGAAATCCTTGGGTGCTCTGGGCTGGTCCTGCTGAGCTGATTCCCCACTGGAGCTGGGTCCTGGTTGCTGGGGAAGCCCCAGAGACCCCCACAGCTCAGCTCATCAGGGATGAGTTGCTGCAGGAGGAGCTTCTTGCATTTCAGGAACCTTTTTCCTGGGGTTTTCTCCCCACCCTTGGAGCTGGGGGGCTCCAGCCCCACCTCCCCACCCCACACAATGTGTTACCAGGCAGGATGGTGGGGGGGAAATCTCAGCCTGTCCCTCACTTTGATCCACTTTCCCACCTCCTCCCTCCATTTCCCACCCCTGTGCAGCCAAAACACGTCCCCAGAGCAAGAGAAAGGGCAAGGGGGTGGATCTGCACATCTGGCAGGCACATCTGGCAGGGCAATCCCAACCAGTGCTGCCCAGTGTGCAGCCAAGCTCCCCAGTTTTCCATGGCATTCCAGGAGCAAACAGTGCTGAGCATCAGGGGTCACCCCAGGCTGCAACCCCACGGGAGCAGCAGCAGCAGTTTGTGGGGATGGTGCTGGGAAGTCCTGGCAAGATCCTGCAGGGAGGAAGGAGGAGAAGTGCCTGGAGGCTTCCTGGGTGGTTGTTGGAGCAGGGAACTCAGCACCCACCTTGGCAGCAGCTGCTGGTGCCCGGTGAGAGGGAACGGGAAGGAAACAGCCCCTGGGAGGGCAGAAAAGTGGCCAAACGTCCTGGCCCTGAAGCCCTTAGGTGCCCAGCACCAGCAGCTGGTTGCTCCAGAGTTCCCTGAGGCTGAAGGAAGGGATGTGGTGGCTTTTGGTCCCCTGGGGATGAGGATGCTTTTCCTTTGGGCACGGGGGAGAGGGACGTTCAGAGCATCGTGTTCCCCCTCCTCACTGGGTGCAGCAGGACCCTGGGGTTCATCCACCAACAACCAAGGGAGGCAAAGCCCCCCCAGCCCAAGGAAGGTGACCTGGGAGTGGCCAGATGTGGGTGGCTGGGAGGAGAAACAGCTGGAGGAGCCTGATTCCTGGGGCTTGGTCATTCTGCACAGCACGTCCCCCCTGGGATGAATCAGCAGCATCAGGGAACCTCTGGGTTGGCAAAACCAAGACTTGTGGCCGAGCTGAGACTCAAAATGTGCTCTTTGGGTTCCCAAAAGGTGTGGGGGGGGGGTGTGTGTGTAGAGAAACCCAGCTGCTGGGCTGGCTCCAGGGCAGCCTGAGGTCCAGGAACCTCCCCAGGCCCTCCAGCTTCTCCCTAAGCCAAAAGTGACCCCAGGAGCTCCTGGAGCTGATTGAAATGCAGGATCTAAACAGCACCCGTGACAGGAAGGAAGCAGAGGATGCTCAGAGCCCTCTGCTCTGCCTCTTCACCAAAAAACAGGGGATAAAAACCCCAAAAGTCTATTTCTATGCCCTGGGTACGAGATGCTCCTAAGCCGCCGGTGCTTTGCAACTCAACGTGGTCTTTCAAATCCACTTTTCCTTCCTCATAAGGGCTTGTTTCTTGGGCTAATCCAGCCAAGAGGCAAGCAGGGAGATCCAAGCTGAGGAGGTGGATGTGGGGGCAGCTGGAGCTGGGCCAGGCAGCCCTGCCTGCACCCACCCCCCCCCTGCACACATCCTTGTGGGTGTAAAGAGCTCCTGGTGCTGGACCAGGACATCCTGGGTGTGTTTCGAGCAGGTTTTTTGCTCAAGGTTGATGGAATTTGCTCCATAGCACCCGGGGGGACACCAAACATGGTTTCCTTCAGCACAGAAGGGGCCAAAAATACCAGCTGGGAGATCCCTGCTGGATTCATCAAGTGGAAACTTGATGCTGGAGCATCGTCCTCATCCCTGCTGAGCACGGGGCTGCAAAGCACCAGCCCTTGGGCAGGGGAGAAAAAATAACCACTGGCTGCCTCCCCCCCTGCCAAAAATGCACAGAATTAAAACCAATTCGTTCTCCCAAAGTGGCTTCACCCTTCTGAATGTTTGGCCCAAGCTCCTTCATCTTCTCCCTTCTTCCTTAGCAGGGATGAACCCCACCTGCCTCTGGAGGGAAGAAGACAAGTTCTGCTCTTCATTTATTCCTTTAGGAGGAGCAACTAGAGCAAAGTGGATTTAGGTTGGACATTATGAAGAAGTTCTTTACTCTGAGAGTGGTGAAACACCAGGACAGGTTGCCCAGAGGGGTGGGAGGTTCCCCATCCCTGGAGACTTTCAAGGGCAGGTTGAATGGGGCTCTGAGCAGCCTGATCTAGTTGGAGATGTCCCTGCTCATGGCAGGGGGGTTGGACTGGATGAGTTTGAAGGTCCCTTCCAGCCCAAACCCTCCTGTGGTTCTGTGATTCCAAGTGGGAGCTGTGACCTTCCTGCTGGGGAAACTGAGGCACAGCCAAGCAGGGCCAAGCTGCTGAGAGCAGAGGAGGGTTTGGGCAGAAAAACCACAGGAATGGATTTCCAGCCTCAGCAGGACTCACTGAAAACCTCCAGGGGCTGAATAATTGAATGAGTTCCTGCTTCTTGGAAGCATTTGTGACTTGCAGATGTTATTGAAATGAAACTTTATAGAAATTTACACACAGAAACCCTTTGAGCTGTGCCTGTATCAGCCCTCCCAGTTACCCAAGTTATAAAACCTTGTCTGTACTAGAATAGGTTAAATAAATTGCTGTGTAAGTGTCAGAGCTCTGATCAAACTTTCTCCCCCTTTCCTTCCATTTTGTCTTTTTCTGGAGATGTTTCCCATCACTTCTTAATTGAAATATAATCCCACCCAAATCAGACCTGAAGGGATGAGGATGAATTGTAGTTGGTTTCTGTGTCAGGTTACCCTGACAGGAGCTGCAGAAGATCCCAGCTACATTCAGGTGCAGGTTTGGACCTGATACCATCTGTGTGTTTGTTATTGAGAGTCACAGAATTGTTTGGGTTGGAAAAGACCTTTCAGATCCTCCAGCCCAACCCTGCCCAGGCCACCCCTGCCCCGTGTCCCTCAGCACCATCTCCAGGGCTTGGAAACCCCTCCAGGGATGGGGACTCCCCCCCTGCCCTGGGCAGCCTGGGCCAGGCCCTGACAACCCTTGCCAGGGAGAAATTGTTCCCCAGATCCAACCTCAACCTCCCCTGGCACAACTTGAGGCCGTTCCCTCTTGTCCTGTCGCTTGTTCCTGGGGAGCAGAGCCCGACCCCCCTGGCTCCAACCTCCTCTCAGCAGCTGCAGAGCCAGCAGGTCTCCCCTCAACCTCATGAGCCCCAGTATCTTCCCCCCCCCCCCCCAGAGCAGCCCCAGGGTTTTATGCCCCCACCTTGTCCCTGCCAGGGCTGGGTTTCCACCCAAGCCTGGCTCTGGTCAGTCCCCCAGGGAGCTGGCACAGCCCAGCCCAGGCAGATGGGCAAGGATGTTTTTCCACTAATCTGCCCCCATCTGGATTATTTTTTCCAAATAAACCTCCTTTCCCAGCTGTTTCGAGCATGTTTTTGGCAGGTTGGGGAGAGGTGGGAGAAGCTGTTGGGGGTGGAGGGGATGGAGGGGATCAGGAGGCTGCTGGGTGTCCCTGTGCCACCAGGATCCCATGGGCTGCTGCAAGAGCAGGGGTTGGTCCCCTTTAGGTGCTGTTGGATTCTCATCACCCAGCTCATGGAGATGGGACCATCCCCATAGTGCTTCCCACAGGCAGGGGAGGGTCTTCACTGAAGTTTTCTCCTACCCAAAGTCACTGAGAAATAATTGAAGTCGAGGAGCTGGTGGCAGCCCCCCAAGCCCATCTCTCCCCACCCCACTTCCCAGCTGAAGCAGAACTGGGATCTCCTGCAGTTCCCAGCAGGATAACACAGCCCAGAAAATACCTCCAGCCACACATGTCCAGGATCAGCAAATCATAGGAGGGTTTGGGTTGGAGGAACCTTAAAGATCATCCAGTTCCAACCCCCCTGCATGGGCAGGGACACCTCCCAGCAGCCCAGGCTGCTCCAAGCCCCATCCAACCTGCCCTTCAACACCCCCAGGGATGGGGCAGCCACAGCTTCTCTGGGCAAGTCACTCCAGGATGATCCATGTCAGCCAATTTCTGGGGGTTTGGGGGTGTCTTAGAGAGCCAGGGTGGGCAGGATCCACCCAGAACAGCTCAGTGTTGGTCCCTCCCCTTGTACAAGGATGTACCAACAGGGATAACCACCCCAAGCTGCCCCATCCTCCCAGCACAGGTCCCAAGCACTCCCTCAGCCTGACATTTACAAACACCTATTTTTAGATGATCTTCATCACTTCTCATTGTTCAGGCTCCTCAGCCTCAGAGGACACGTCCTCAGCTCGGATGGAGACAAAACCAGTCCCCTCCCTGGGGGTCTTTTGCCCTCCTCCTGGCCCCAAAGTGCCCTGTTACAGCTGCTCCTGGTTCCATTCCCTCCCCATCATGGTACAAGCTGCACAAACCTTCCTCATTCAAAGGAAGCCCCTGAGAAGAACCTTGTTGTGATGCCCTTTCGGGGAGGTTCCCATGTGTTCTTCATGAAGAGGAGCCAAAATCACCCCTGTAGTGCTCATTTGAGCCCCAAAACCCAAAGAGATGTCCCTCTGCATGGGCAGGATGGGCCCCTGAGCCCCAAACCTATGGAGATGCTGCTCTTCAGCACCTGCAGACCATTCCCATGCCCATGGGACAGGTTTCCAGAGCAGAAGGGCAACCCTTCCCTTTGGGATTGGCCCAGACTCACAGCCTCAGAGGTGGGTTTCCATGCACCACTATCTGGCAGATAGCTCCAGCTTGGGAGAGGAGCTGGGGGACCACGAGCACCCCAGGAGCTCCCCAACCCTTGCAGAACAAGGGGACACCCCTGCAGTGCAGGGGTAAGCACACCCTGAAGGATGGGAGGGCCCCAAGTTGGAGCCATGGCCATGGTGGGTTCAGCTCCTGCTCTGTCCCTGCCCCCTACATGTGATTTCTCTGCCCAGGGCTTGGCAGAAGCAAAAGAAGCTCCTGCCCAACACAGGGGGGGCATCCAAGGAGAAGAATCCCTGCCAGCCCTTTGCTGAGGACCCCCTGGTTGGTGACCCACAAGGGAGCTCCATCACTGAGCTGGTGCTCAGAGGACATGGGCTGGATGTGGCTGTGCCCACTTCTGGGTTGTTTCTCTCTTGCTCCGTGCCTCAGTTTCCCTTTGAGGAGGCAGCAAAGTTGAGGGTCTCCCCTGGATCCCAGGAACTGAGTTTTGGGGGTTGCTGGCTCCACTCCAAGCCCTTTGAAGGGACCTGAGATGTTCTGGGGTGCTCCACACCTACCGAAATCACTTGCCATCCTTCCCTCACAACGGGATGGGAGGAAAGAACCCCCAGCCCTTCCTGCTGCCCTGACACCCCTCAGGGCTGGTCCACAGCCCCTCCACCAGCACCCAGGGCACCAGCCACGTCCTCCCACGGTGGGATGGATCCAACCAGCAGGACAAACCCATGAGGGACAAGCTCTGGAGATGCTTGGGGAGCCCCTGGAGAGCTAAACCCAAGGGACAGGCTGCAGGGGCTGGGCTTGGCATGTTAGTAATTAACTTAGCTCCTAAATTAACTTCTAAATGGCCAAGCCCTGCAGAGCCTGGCACTGCTGCCTGCCAGGACCCTGCTGTCCCAGCCTCCCAGCAGCACGGATGGAGCCCAAGGTGCCCTGGAGGAGCCTTGTCCTTGTGATCCTGGACACAAGGTCCCCAGCCTGTCCCTGGGCTGTCCCTGCCCCTTCAGGGGGTGCTGGCCCAGCACCCAGCGGGGTCCCCTGTCCCTCTGCACGGGCTCGTGGTGACATCCAGCGCCGGCTCCTGCAATTACAGGCTCTGGTGGCATCAGGGGCTCCGGCTGCTCCTGTCCCCTCCGTCCCTGTCCTGCCCTGTCCCCAGGGGGTTCCGCTGCTGCCTTTGCCCCCCCCCCAAATAAACACCTCCATCACCCCATCCCAAGATCTTGGTGGATCAAGAACAGGTTGAAAGGAAGAAGTCAGAGAGTTGTAGTCAATGGAACAGGATCCAGTTGGAGGTGTGTGACCAGTGGAGTCCCTCAGGGGTCGGTACTGGGACCAGGGCTGTTCAACATCTTCATCAACGACCTGGATGAGGGTATAGAATGTACCCTCA
>NW_009954496.1:207231-251992 GCF_000747805.2 Chaetura pelagica
AGAGTCCAGGGCAGAGCCACAGAGATGCTGGAGGGAGGGGAACATCTCCCTGCTGAGGAAAGGCTGAGGGAGCTGGGTCTGTTGGGCTTGGAGAAGAGGAGACTGAGGAGCCACCTCATCCCTGGTTCCAAACACGTTCAGGGCAGTGTCAGGAGGAGGGAGCCAGGCTTTGTGCAGTGATGTCCAGTGACAGGACAAGGGGCACTGGGTGCAAACTGGAGCACAGGAGGTTCCATGTGAATCTCAGGAAGAACTTCTTTGCTGTGAGAGTGCCAGAGCCCTGGGCCAGGCTGCCCAGAGAGGCTGTGGAGTCTCCTTCTCTGGAGACATTCCAACCCCCCTGGCCACGTTCCTGTGTGATGTGCTCTGGGTGCCCCTGCTCTGGCAGGGGGGTTGGGCTGGGGGAGCTTTCCAGGTCCCTCCCAACCCCTGGGATTCTGGGATGCTGTGAAGACAAACCTCCTCCTCACCCCATCCCCCAGACCCTTCCTTCATGCAATAACCACTCCGAGGGCTTGGGGACAAGTGTCTCTCGGGAAAGCACCACGGGTTGTGCCGTGGGGTGATGGGGAGTGAGCTCTGCTGAGCTGGCAGGGGGAGAAGGGCCCCCAGGTGGAGCAGGGAGCTCTTGAGCAAGGACAGAAAACATCTCCCCTGCAGCCTCCATGGAGGCTGCAGCCACCACCGAAGGGAGGAGGGGATCCCAGGCACGCTGCTGTGCCCCCAGGAACCAGCTCATCCCAACCCTGAAGATGCTTCCAAGGGGTCTTAAAAATATCAGATTCAAGACAGGGTTAAATCAAACTCTGGTCTCAGTGAGAACCTCCTGAAATCTCCAGCAGAGGGTGGTGTCCGGAGGAGAAAGGGGCCAGCTTTCCTGCTGGGACTCCATAGGAAGCTGAACCCTTTCATGTGGGTACCAGCCTAGGTTGGACCCACCTTCTCACCTGCAGTGCCCACCCCAACTCACCTGCAACAGCAGCTGCTCCTCTTCTCCACTGCCCTTCACACCTCACAAGCAGAACCTCTCATCTCCTTCTCCTGCTCCTTTCCAGGCTGCTGCTTTTCCTGAAGGAACTTGGGAAGTACCTGCAAGTGCTGTGGCCAGTTCAGGACTCCCCAACATTAGGACATGGAGCTGTTGGAACAAGTCCAGGATCATATTTTTTGTGGTCTGTCTGATGATCTCTGCTCTGGAGCCAGGCTGGGAGAGTTGGGGTGTTCAGCCTGGAGAAGAGAAGGCTCCAGGGAGAGCTGAGAGCAGCTTCCAGTGCCTGAAGGGGCTCCAGGAAAGCTGGGGAGGGGCTTGGGACCAGGGCAGGGAGGGGTGGGAGCAGGGGGAAGGGTTTCCAGCTGGCAGAGGGAGCTGGAGCTGAGATGGGAGGGAGAAATTCTGGGCTGTGAGGGTGGGGAGAGCCTGGCCCAGGTTGCCCAGGGAAGCTGTGGCTGCCCCATCCCTGGGGGTGTTGAAGGGCAGGTTGGATGGGGCTTGGAGCAGCCTGGGCTGCTGGGAGGTGTCCCTGCCCGTGCAGGGCTGGGAGTGGATGATCTTGAA
Source organism: Chaetura pelagica (assembly GCF_000747805.2). Lineage (NCBI taxonomy): Eukaryota > Metazoa > Chordata > Aves > Apodiformes > Apodidae > Chaetura > Chaetura pelagica. Next base: position 208,787 of record NW_009954496.1, read on the forward strand.
GGTCCCTTCCAACCCAAACCAGTCTGGGATTCCATGAACTTCACCTTCAGAACTCCATCCAGCCTCTCCTCATTCTGGCCTGTTTCCCCTTGTCCTACAGCCCCAACCACCCACCTGAACCTGCTTTAGAGTGTTCCTGTGCTGAGCTTCCACCTTTCCAGGAGCAGAGTCTCCTTTCCATGGTATCACCCCTCTGTTTTCTCTCTCCCACATCCATGAAGATGAAGACAACCTCTATGTCACACTAGCTACAAGATGTCAGGCACAGCTGAGGAGCACCCCTTGCTGAGGGAGCTGGAGACATGAGGCACTTTTTGCCCCCAATTCCTCTTTGACTAAAAGGAAAAAGGCTTCATCATGTACCTGTCACCCACCAGACCCACTCTGCCCAGTTATGAGTTGTCACTCTCTCCACTCATTAATTAACCTGCTGGGGCTTGCACAGCAGCAGCTCACTGCCCAGCTTGCTCTCCTGACCTTCCCAGCTGCTCTGTGGTGGCATCAGTGGTGACCTGAGGTGACAACCAGCCCATCAGTCCTTGGTGCTCTGTCCTGGGACATCTTCACTGCTGAGCCCCTGGGGAACAGTGTCACAGCTGAACACGACAGGTCTCACTAAGTGTCATCAGGATGAGCCTCTGAACAGCTTCCTCTGCAAACACCTCCTGGGGCTTTAAATATCAAGGTGGTAGATGCTGAATATTCCTCCTACACCCAGGTAGGAACCAGCTCCATTTTGGGGGCAATACTGGTTGTCTGAAGAAGACAGAAGGAACATGAAGGGTTTGTACTATGAAGAGAATATTTTATTACTTCTAACACTTCATTCAGCTAAATCCACAGAGCAATACACAGAAATACTTCAGGAAAGTGCAAATTCTCACTCCACAGTTGCCACAGGCCCTAGTTTTTGAGAAGAACACCAGGTCAACAAGAGTGCAGATCCAGAACTCCCCAGGATTCCAGATACTTCAGTCACCTTGTACAAAAGTTACTCTCGAGAATTCCAAGGGCAGGGAGGATGGAAAATGTGGGAGTTTGGGATCAGGATGGACTCTGATCACCCAGGAGTCACCATGCACAGAGCTCCTCCTCTTACTTTGGAAGAAAAGAGGGCAAAAAGAAAGGGAAAGAGAAAATAAAGTGATGACACTAATAGTTTTTAAATGAAAGAGAAGCTCCAAGTGCTTTCTACAGCTCTGGGCAGTGCTCTCCAAAGCAGACCACAAGTTCCACCCTGCTCCAAATGACAGAAACCATCAGTCCACCTGGTGGCTTCTCCCTCAACACTCTGATGGTTTCACCCACACTCCCTTGACTAAGACAGGAGCTGAAACTCCTAATGCTTCAGGAGCCAAAGAGGGCACACCAAGTGCTACCTGAGTACCAATCAATCAGGGAAAAACACCACAAATGTCAACATGCAGGTGAGCTCCAAGTAAAGATCCAGCAACAGCTTCAGAGCAGCCAAGAACTGCACGTTGTGAGTCACCTCAAGGCCTGAAATGGAAACACATCGAATTTTAATTGTTAATTTAGCCTGTGGATGACACAAATCAGCATTTTTCCTCCTCAAAAGGAAGAGCTGGGTAATTAAGATGAAGGAAATTAGGAGACCTACTCAGGTAAGATCCCCTTTTCTCCTGCAGCCCAAGGGAAAGGTGGTGCTCCTCCCAGTTGCATCCTGTTGGGGATGCAGGGCAGGTGGGGCAGTCCTGGCTCACCTCCTGAGCAGGACATCACACCAAGCAGGGGCCATGAGAGCTGAGGCTACAGACACAGCTGTGCTTGGAGCTTCCAGCCAAACCGTCCCAGGGTAAAAACCCACCCTCCTTCTCTTCCATTTGAGTTTGATTCCTCCTTCAGAGGTGCAGGAGCAGAGAAGGAATAGCACTTGAGGCTATTTAACCCACAGACTGGACACTAGATCACAAATGGAATTAAAAATTCAGCTACAGGTTCTGTACTGGAGGCTTCCACCCTTGCCTGGTGATTCTCCTGTCCTCATAAAGGTCCTGTCCTCAGCCCATGGAAACACAACTGTACCACATACCTGAGTGAGACAGAGATTAAGCCTGTCCCATCAAAAAGGGAAAAGACAAAACCCAAGCCCTCCTACTTCCATCAAATGCTCAAACCAAGCCCTTGGCTGGATGGTTTCCCTCCAAGCCAGTGACTTGCTGCCAACCAACCTTTGCAATGGTGTCTTTTAACTGGAAGCACCTGGTAAACAACCCTTTGATCTATTATCTGCTTCCTACTATGGCTGAAAAGCCTTTGTTCTTATCTGAAAAGTAGTAAAAAAAAACCAGCTGACAAATGAAAGAAGGTTGTGCACAAGCCCAGCAAAGTCTAACACCACGTAGAACAAAGTTACAGGGCAATGAAACAAGAGAATTACAGTCCTTCACATAACAGAAGTAAGGGAAGCAAGGTTGGAGGGAGGAAATAAAGGGAGAGTTCCACAAATGGAACAACATAAATATATCCAACAGTTCAAATACAGTAGGAAAACAATGGTAGCAGCAGTTTTAAAACAGCAATAGTTATTATACCCTTTTAAATACATTCAACACATGGTGCCTGTTGCTGTTCATTCCAAAAACACTACGAACATCTACAATTCACTGCTCAAATCTATTGACAAGAAGAATCCCAGGTACTTAACTCCCTGTATTTAATATTTTAAGATATTTAGACTGGTTACCATCTTCTAAGAATGCTGATTTGAAAACATCATGGCATTTTTCTTCCACACTGCATTGGTAACACCTGCCTACAGATAGAAAGCAGAACTCTCTGGGAAAAGGCAGATTCCTGCTCTCTCTGCAGGAGCACAAACACAACTCAAACAACATCTAACTGCTACAATAAACACACAACTGGCCTCACCACACACACATTAGGCTTTTTACAGTGTTTACCTTTTGTTCAAAATTCTGTTCCAAGTCACTCATTTTCTTCTGAGCTACTGGTAGGCTATTTAGAAACAAAATCCAAACCACCTCAGGCTTTCATCTGCTGCCAAGGGAACAACCTGCAAAGCCCTTCTTCCCCTTCAGTGCAGTCAGGATCCAGATCTGCACCTTTTTTTGTGGGAACTAAAGGCAGAGGAGCAGTCAGAAATGCCCTCAAACCTCCTTGGACCTGTGCAATAACATCAGTACACTCGAGGTGTAAATGCTTTCACCCACCATATCAGTACAATCAAAAAAGAAAAGGGGGGAAAAAAAAAGGTATTTGGCATTAGATGCTTTTCCCTCAATTGCAGAACGATTTGGGAATTCTTTTCAAATAAAAAAATAAATAAATACAGGTGGAGGATAAGAATTTGTGCACCACAAACAGACTTTCTGCAGTCCACGTCCACCCATCCACAGCAAAATACTTCTCCAGGGTTTATAGTGCAAAGCTTCTGTCAGCATGAAACACCAACACCTGCCCAGACACTGAGAGCTGGGGGGTCTTTGAAGCCACCTGGATGCAGCACAGGCTGGGCAACCCTGCAGCATCAGGCTGGACAGGGAGGAGATGGAGGACAAGCTGAGAGATCCAACAATAGTGGCAAAACAGGGCATTTCACTTCAGTGCATCTTAGGTTCTTCTCATGTAGCCTCCAATATAAAGGTTAAGTGTTCAGGTTCATCTCTTTTGACACCTAATGACTGCAAAGTGAGAGCAGGGAGATGTCCAGAACACTGCTGGCCTTATTCTGGAGGTTTATATCAGCAATTTAATAGCAATCATTAACAGCAATTATCCTCAGTTAATCAATAGGCAGGTTTTTTTGAAGTGTTGCTTCAGTTAAAGCCAAAATGTGGTTTCTATTTTCTGAAATCCCAGGTATCTCCATGAAAATGTCTGTGTTGGTCTATTTTTTTGGAAGAAGTGATGAGCCACGTGACATTCTGCTCCAGCAAAAGGAGGCAACAGATTTGAGGAAGTTGTTAAAAATATGTCCCAGAGAATAATATTATCTGCAAACTGTTATTTCAGCAAATCAATTTGTGAGATGTGACAATAAAAATTAAATATTGGGGAAGTGAAACAAAAAAAAGGAGGGAAGGGAAACAAAAAAAGGAGGGAAGGGAAACAAAAAAAGGAGGGAAGGGAAACAAAAAAAGGAGGGAAGGGAAACACAAAAAGGAGGGAAGGGAAACACAAAGGAGGGAAGAGAAACAAAAAAGGAGGGGAAGGGAAACAAAGAGGGGAAGGGAAACAAAAAAGGAGGGAAAGGGAAACAAAAAAAGGAGGGAAGGGAAAAAAAAAGGAGGGAAGGGAAACAAAAAAGGAGGGGAAGGGAAAAAATAGAATAACAAACCCCAAGGATGGCAGTGTCTCACCTCTAATTTCTTCTTTTTTGTTAATACACAGACAGTAGAAATTCAAGCCATCAAAATCAGAACAAACCATTAACTGGAATTTTCAAACAAAGTTGCTGAATTTCTAAAACTTGTATTTTAAAAAAGGCTTAAGAGCCTTTAGAGATGTGGGACCAAAAAATGGCTACAAAGCCTTTGGTTGTTAGAAGGGGCAATTGAACCAAGGAATGACCAAGTTCCTACTCCTTTGGAAGCCTTGGGAAGGCAGGATGCAATTCAGAACCCAGCCTGCCAGTGGAACTGCCCGTGTTGCCACTATTGCTTCACTGCCAAGTCAATATTCTAAGATACACAACAGAAAGGAGACAAAGCACCAAGAGCACCTTTGCCAACAGGAGGATACTCAAATAGCTGAGAAATGTCCTATTGAAGAACTTGCCTGAACAAGAAATGCTAAGCAATGAAGACCTGTCACAAGGCTACCAACACTCACACCCAACAGCCAGGGAGAAGCAAGCTTTTTTTGTCAGTTTGGAGCAACCCCTTCCTTCAAATACCACTGCTACCTGATTTTTTAACCCTTGTCACACAAAAGGTGTTGAGTACCTGAAGTCAGCTTAAGACCTAGTGGCTAAGACCTGCTGTCTTAAAGCCACTAATTCAGTTTGTGTGGGTTAATTAGCCCATTGGTCAAAAGGACAGGGAATTGTAATAATAAATTCCATCCTTTTCTCTCACTTATCCCAGTTTTCTAGCTCAGACTTTGGCGAAAAGCCTGACAAAAGGATGCTGCTTCTTCACAGAATCAAAACGTAGCTGTTGGATACACACACACACACACACAGACATCAAAGTGAGCTCTGTTCTTGGTTCCTTTGTTTCATGGGAGCAGTGCAGGCTGACACTGCTCTGAACAGCAGGGAGAGCAGATCTAAGCAGAGCGCCAGACCAGTCCGTTCTTGTCAGGCTCAAGGAAATGCTCAATCAAAGCTTCAATGAGCTTCTGAAGTTCTTCTTCCAGCACGGTCCTGTCACTAGAAAGAGAAGAATGACATGTCAGGGGGTTGATAAACACCAAGCACCTCGTGAAAAACATCATACAAAGCAAGATCTGATGGTGATGGACTAGATCTGTTCCATTTCCTACCAGCATCAATGGGTAGAGGCTCCAACCTGCTCACTTGAACCAGATGCTTCTCAGCAGGGGCTGTTTCAGTCTTAATTAATGTGATTACATGAAAGAAAAACACAATGGCCACTAGAGGGCTAGCAGGGAAGGCACAAGAACTAAGGGCTGCAAAACCAATTCAAGACTGGTCAGAGACAGACTGTACATGGATTAAAAAGTAAGAATGAGCTGCTAAGAGGTGGATCATCTAGAATCTTCTCTAGGAGGCCCCAGAGCTGAGGTATCTGACTATGTTCTGACTGCAGTGCCATTTAGGGGGATTGAGTAAACAGGCAAAGTGTCACAGTTCACAGGAGGACACTGTAACACACTGATCCTTTCCCCATTTAAAAATGCCCAGGCATTCAGCTGAATAAAAAGACAATATCCACATGCACAAAAATGAACATATTTCAACACCCCTTCCCAAATGCCTGACCCCCCTCCTGCCCCCAAAGCCTCACTGGAGGGAGAGGAACTCAGCCTGTTTGGAACAGAGAAAAGGCAAAGCAGACTTATTTACATTTGCTTTTTTCATTTGGGGAATTGGCAAAGTATCACTGCCCTTCAGGTCACCACTTCCCTTTAAAGAAAACAACCCTAAAATGCTGCCATCCAACTGGCTTTCCTGCTGTTCAGCTTTCAAGAATCATCAATAAACATCAACCTAGAGCAGTATTTGCACAGTTATTATAGAGAGGAATGTCTTTTGAGGTTCCTGCATTTGATGATTTGAATCAGGGAGGCTTGAAAGCTTTTCAATTTCATGTTCCAGACAATAACTGTCATTAACCATTAGTATGACTCAAATGAAAGGCCCATGTATTTTTCTGACTTACCCAAATGAAAAACAGAAGCCCAAATCCTGCACCAAAGCATCCTCAGGTGCTTTCTCTCCTCACTGCTCTGACCTGCCTGCCCTTCCCCAGTGTTCAGATTAGGTTAAGGGCAATATTTCCAGCACTTATTCCTTCCCTGTTGATGGAGCTCTTTGCCTTGACTCTATCTTATATTTTCTCCACCCAGTGGCACCTTGTCCACTCCCAGGTGTATGGAAGCATGTTCATAGAGTCAAAGAATGGTGGAAGTTGGAAGGGACCTTGAAGATCCTCCAGTTCCACCCCCCTGCCATGAGCCGGGACACCTCCCACCAGACCAGGCTGCACAAGCCCCATCCAACCTGCCCTTGAACAGCTCCAGGGAGGGGGCAGCCACAGCTTCCCTGGGCAACCTGGGCCAGTGCCTTCCTGCCCTCATGGGGAAGAATTTCTTCTGATGTCTGACCTCAACCTTCCCTCTTTTGGTTTCAAACCATCACCCCTTGTCCTGTCACTGCCCTCTGGGGTGAAAAGTCCCTCCCCAGCTTTCCTGGAGCCCCTTCAGGCACTGGAAGCTGCTCTCAGGTCTCCCTGGAGCCTTCTCTTCTCCAGGCTGAACACCCCAACTCTCCCAGCCTGGCTCCAGAGCTGCTCCAGCCCTCCCAGCATCTCCGGGGCCTCCTCTGGCCTCTCTCCAACAGCTCCGTGTCCTCCCTGTGCTGGGGACCCCAGAGCTGTTCCCAGCCCTGCAGGGGGGGTCTCACAAGAGCTGAGTAAACAGGGACCATCCCCTCCTTGACCTGCTGACCACACTGCTTCTGCTGCAGCCTGGCAAAGCCCCTATGCAGGCAGCCCAGCCACTGACCTCTGCTGGGGCAGCGCACACATCTCCGCGTAGTACTTGATCTTTGGCTCCGTCCCGCTGGTCCGAAGGGTGGCAACACAACCATTTTGAAATGTAAAAGTGATCATCTGACTGCTCTTACTCACTGGCAGCACCTACAGAAACAACATTTTATTGCAGAACATCCCGACTAACACAAAACTGGGAGGGTTTTTTGATTATTTTTGTTTTAAATACAATATTCCGTCCAGACCTATCGGAGAATCACACACTGGTTGGGGTTGGAGGAACCTTAAAGACCACCCAGTCCCAACCCCCCTGCCATGGGCAGGGACACCTCCCACCAGCCCAGGCTGCTCCAAGCCCCATCCAACCTGCCCTTGAACTCTTCCAGGGCTTCCACAACTTCCACCTAGATCAGACTGCCTCTTCCTCCCACTGGAATTCCAACATCTGGAAGCCCACTTAGCTTAAGAGTTGGAGGAGCATCCAGCTCACTTCAACTAATAAAATTCATTCATTTTTGTATCAACACAGTCAACACAACAGCCAGGCCATTTCCCATTTAAGCAGTTTTCCTCCCAGTAGATGTTGTTAGGCAGCCTTAAGAGATGCCTGGAATTATACTGCCACCTTAGTTGACAGGTCATAGAGAGACAGTCCTAGAGAGAGAGACAGTCCTAGAGAGAGAGACAGTCCTAGAGAGAGAGACAGTCCTAGAGAGAGAGACAGTCCTAGAGAGAGAGACAGTCCTAGAGAGAGAGACAGTCCTAGAGAGAGAGACAGTCCTAGAGAGAGAGACAGTCCTAGAGAGAGAGACAGTCCTAGAGAGAGAGACAGTCCTAGAGAGAGAGACAGTCCTAGAGAGAGAGACAGTCCTAGAGAGAGAGACAGTCCTAGAGAGAGAGACAGTCCTAGAGAGAGAGACAGTCCTAGAGAGAGAGACAGTCCTAGAGAGAGAGACAGTCCTAGAGAGAGAGACAGTCCTAGAGAGAGAGACAGTCCTAGAGAGAGAGACAGTCCTAGAGAGAGAGACAGTCCTAGAGAGAGAGACAGTCCTAGAGAGAGAGACAGTCCTAGAGAGAGAGACAGTCCTAGAGAGAGAGACAGTCCTAGAGAGAGAGACAGTCCTAGAGAGAGAGACAGTCCTAGAGAGAGAGACAGTCCTAGAGAGAGAGACAGTCCTAGAGAGAGAGACAGTCCTAGAGAGAGAGAGAGAGAGACACTCCTAGAGAGAGAGAGAGAGACACTCCTAGAGAGAGAGAGAGAGACACTCCTAGAGAGAGAGAGAGAGACACAGTCAGTCCTAGAGAGGGAGAGACACAGTCAGTCCTAGAGAGGGAGAGACACAGTCAGTCCTAGAGAGGGAGAGACACAGTCAGTCCTAGAGAGGGAGAGACACAGTCAGTCCTAGAGAGGGAGAGACACAGTCAGTCCTAGAGAGGGAGAGACACAGTCAGTCCTAGAGAGGGAGAGACACAGTCAGTCCTAGAGAGGGAGAGACACAGTCAGTCCTAGAGAGAGTCATAGACTGGTTTGGGTTGGAAAGGACCTTAAACTTCATCTAGTCCCAACCCCCTGCATGGGCAGGGACACCTCCCACCAGCCCAGGTTGCTCCAAGCCCCATCCAACCTGCCCTTGACCACCCTTCTGCATAGTTCTTGGGGTATTTAACTTTGTCTCTTCAAAACCCAAACCCCTCCTGCAACAAGGGCTCAGAACTCACCGATTTCCTGCTGGGCTGGCTGCTGTCATAGCCAGTGGTGACATCTCTTACATGTAAGATATTGTAAACACCACAACAACTTGGGTAAGACTGAGGGGTATTGAAGTTCCGAAGCCTCTCAAATATCCTCTTGATAGTTGGAGGATCATAGCACAAGAAGTAGGAAGTCTTTGATATGTGATATCCATACCTACAAGCAGATCAACATTTTCAGTGATGAGATGCAGGAGTTTTATGGACATTTGGTATCTATAAAAGCCCATTTGGAAAAGGAATAACAGGAAAAACCCCACAGCTTTCCCAGCTGTGGAAGCAGATATTTATAGACAAATGTTTGGACTTTGAAGCAGATTTCACTGGATTACTCAGCTCAACTGAAGGTATTTTTCAATTCAAGCAAAGGTTTCAATTCCAAGGAACTGAAAAACACCTGTTTGACCAAGTGCAGCCTTGGTAGCCCTCAGGAAATGAACATGAAAAGTAATTCCCACACCATCAAAAATCGCCTGTTAGAGCCACATGAGCAGCCACAACCACAGGTTCTTTCAACAGCCTCTGAGGAAGGTGACTGATGATTTCACCCAAGATAAAGCTGCTGTCCCCAGTCAGACCTACTGGAAGCCATCACAAGGTGAAACAACCATGTTTGCACATGGAAATGTAGGTTGTTCAACCACCCACTCTTCATTCTACACAGACCCTTCTCTGCAGCTTAAGAGAAAGCATGAAATCCTTCTCTTACCACTGTACCTGGCAGCTTTTCAGTCCAGTTGTGCAGAATTTGCTACAGTTTGCACATGACAGAGCAAGATCCCAAGTGCCATAAGGAGATAGATGTTGACCATTGTTTGTGTTTCCTTGTTCCAAGCTGAAGGGCCAGAGTCTGCTGTTCTGCAGGGCTGGCAGGAATAGAAGCAGCACCTGGGATTTGCTCTGACTGTGCTGGCAGGTCCATAAAGCACAGGAACTTCTGCTGATGAAATGGGATGATCCCAGGACTTAATTCTGACAGAAATGTGTCCCTCATTTTCTTGCCATGAATTGTGTCCATAGCTATGGAACACAGGCCATGCCTTTAACCTCTGCTCCATTACAAACCTCTGCAAGAACAGCACATGATCTAACAAACCCCAGAGCATCTTTCAGGGAAAACAGTGTTTGAGGAGAGGCCCACAGACCTCAACTAAGACACAGCTACTCATCAGAAGCTAAGAGAAATAACACAGTGTGAATGAAACAAGAGAGGGAAGTTGGCAAAATTCTACTCTTTCACAAATTAGTGCAGAAAGGGCCTTTCAGTCCTTTGGGAGATGTGGTATCCAAGTGGTTTCTGTAATCCTGAAAACTGCAGCACATCACAGCATCATAAAAACCAAATTAGAGTCATAGAATGGTGAAGGCTGGAAGGGACCTTAAAGATCATCAGGTTCCACCCCCCCTGCCATGAGCAATGAGAAAACATCTGAGGGACACAGGAAAAATGTTTCCTAGATTATTCCCAGCTCCAAAGTATTTCAGTGGAACATATTGATGATAAATACAACTTACGTTTCATATATCTCAAGGAGTTTCTGTGCCAGTGTTAGGTTCTTGCCCTCCAGGTAGGTTGCCATTTCAGCTATGACCACTGCTGCACTCACACCATCTTTATCCAGCACTGATGTGCCACACATGAAGCCTGGGAACCAAAAATGGACCATGGAATAAAGAACGTGACATACTAATGCATTGATTTAATTGCCTGAAGTGTTAACCTTTTCCCTGTCAATGAAAATTGGCTGATACACCTAAGCAGGTTTCATTAGTGCAATGCAGACCTCCTTTTTAGGAAAGCTAATTAGCTTAGAGGTTATGGGGCTGGAAAGATACATGTTCTAATCAATCAATTAATTCCAGGCTGATAACATCTGCTCTGGGAGGAGATCTCTCAGAACATACATATTTATCTTTGCCTGCTTTGTGCAAGCACACCAGTGCTGCAAAGAGTCTTACCAGTGAGTTGAATCCAAGGAACCCAAACAGATACAGCCTTGGGACACCTCCTAGCAGCCCAGGCTGCTCCAAGCCCCATCCAACCTGCCCTTCAACACTGCCAGGGATGGGGCAATCACAGCTTTCCTGGGCAACCTGGGCCTCATCATCCTCACAGCCAAGAATTTCTTCCTAATGCCTCATCTGAAATGCCACATCACATGTGAACGTGCTGTCCCAGGAAGCTGCCATTTGTCCTAAGGGGAGAACTTCTATGAATTCCTACAGCCAAAACATTCCCTACTCAGTTCTCTCCAGAGCAGTGGTGTCAGCAAGACTAACAAGAAAAACAGAGAGCTCAAGGCAAGGTCAGCAGAGGTATTCACATGCTTCCATCAGGTATTTAATGCTGTTCCTGCACATGTCTGGACTCCTCACACAATGTTCTGAGGTATGAGAGGACAGTGCAGCTCCTGGAGGACCTGCTGCACTGTGGGATGGACAGTGTGGCCAAATCAAGCAACCTCCCAGTTCCATTATCAGTGAGTCCTCACAGAGAGGACCTGCGAGACACTAAACTGATGAAGAACAAATTCTACACACCATCTCAGCTAAAAAGGAAGAGTATTTTGGCTCTGGCACCTCAGGACTTGTATCAAAACAGGTTTGCATGCACAAGCACCACACCAGAAGCAGAGATTCACATATCATTTATGATGATAATGGGCAAGTTGATTTGATGAGAGCAAATTCCCAATAAAAGCAACTACAAGCACAAAAATGAAGTATTTCTGTGTTTTGTTTCATAACTAAGACCATTCCTTTTTAGTCACATGTCCCACACAGAGGTCTCAGCATTTTGAAGTGATATTAACATACATACCAATAGACTCTTCAAATGCAAAGAGAACTTCTTTTCCATTATCTATGAGGTCTTTCACTCTACTACCAATCCATTTGAAACCAGGGAGGGTTTCCTGAAGCAGAAAAAGTGCAATAAATACACATTTTCAATTTAGTTTCAAGTCAAAGAATAAAGGGAAGCCAGTATTCCCTTCACCTCCAGGATGCTTCCTCAAATGGGAGCCTTGTATTCTAGACTTGGGAGTTCAGCAAAAACCAATAACTGAGGCCTCAAATGGAAAATTAAAAAAAAGGGGGTGGAGATTATTCTGAATTTTAAGGTCCATGGGAAAGACTGTTGCAGAGGCAAAATAAAGCTTAAGGACTTCTGATTTTCCTGAAATAATTTCATAGAAACATAGAATGGTGGGAACCTCCTCAGACTGCCATGAGCCCTCCAAGATGATGGACAGAGGTTCAGTAACTGCATCCACCAGCTCCTCCAGGACCTGTGGATGGACCCCATGGGGTCCCATAGACCTTCATGTTCTTTAGATAGTCCCAAACCTGTTCTTCTCCTACAGTGGGGGGTGCTTTGTTCTCCCAGTCCCTGCTGTCCCCTGCTGTGGCCTTTGTGATGAGACTGGAGCTCTTACCAGAGAAGACTGATGCAAATAAGTCCTTGAGAACCTCAGCCCCCTCAATATCCTGCCTAGCTAGGTCTCCTGTTTCCTTCAGGAGAGGGCCTACCCTTCCCTAGGGTGTCATTTTATTCCCAATATACCTGTAGAAGCTTTTCTTATTGCTCATTACATCCCCGGTGAGATTTAATTTCCATAAATTTAAATCTAATTAATTGACCAACACAATAGGGACAGCGAGGACAAATATTAGCCAAGTCATATCTTCAGATGATTAATCTAAAGCAGAGAGTCAGTGAACAGCATTTCACTGGTGAATACTCAACTAGGACATGAGCATCAAGTCAAGCAGGACGTGTGCTTAAAAGAAGGTGTTTCTCTCTGAGATCAGAGAAGATATTTTGTGGTGCTTATCACATGAGACACCAGTGCCAGGGTCTTCAAAAGGTAAAGTTCCAGAAATATAAACAGCAATGTTGAGTGATGGGAGGGAAGAAGCACTGCTTGTGCTCCTCAGGTGATGCAAAAGCAAAGAAAAGCTTGGGAGAAGAAAGGAGGTGAAGCTTTCAGAGGAGACCAAGGGCTTCTGTAAATGTCTAGAGTTTTCTTTTTTTCAGTCAAATGTGTCAACAAACTTAACAGTATTTAGTGGAATAATGAAACTCACTTCAAGGCAGGGATGCTCAACCTGGTAAGCACATCTGGACAGTCACTCAAAATGCTTTTCAGAGTTGCTTTCAGTTTCAGTTTTTAATTCCTCATTGTTTGACAAAATATTTGCTCCTGGTGCACACAGATTTGTTAAACAGGACCTGGATCTTTGTACCTTTGTGCTAAGTTCTGTAGCACTTGCATCTCTCCAGGCCAACATCCCACTGCCTCAGAAATCAAAGTAAACACTAGATTTGAATGCAGGAACTAGAACAATAACCTTCAGTCTGTGGGAGCATAGTCACATCACACCCTCTTTTCTTTTTCAGCAAGTCCTTAAAGACACTACAGTAAATATTTCAACATCAGAGCTCTTCTGTCTGTTGCCATTTGAAGCAAAACCAGCTTTAAAACCTACTAGTGACCTGGGAACCTAAAGGAACACTGTGCAACCTGTACATATTTGCTACAAATCCAGCCCAAAGCACTGCACTTCTGTAGCAAGCACACCAAGTGGCACACACTTGCAGTCTCTTAGAACCAGAGTCTCTTTCAGTCTCTTCAGTTTCAGAATTTCTCTCTAGAAATAGAAGCCAGACAAAAGCATTTCTGTTCTCTGTAATTTTGGATTTTACTTGTGTCATTTCCTTGGAGCTTTGCATAAGCTGATCTCACAGTCTGTGTTCACTGGAAGAGAATTCTCACGTTGAGAAATACTGCAGAGGCTGAACTCAGACTTGTCTGGGTAAACCAGTTTCCCTGAGGGTTGGAATGCACAAAAATTCCTAAGGGTCTGGAAGCTTTATTTTTTAACTGTGTAAGGTCATAGATCATAGAATGACTCGAGTTGGAGGGACCTTAAAGATCATCTATTTCCCACCCCCTGCATAGGCAAGGACACCTCCCAGCAGCCCAGGCTGCTCCAAGCCCCATCCAACCTGCCCTTCAACACTGCCAGGGATGGGGCAGCCACAGCTTCTCTGGGCAACCTGGGCCAGGCTCTCCCCACCCTCACAGCACAGAATTTCTCCCTCATGTCCAACCTAAATGTCTCCTCTTCCAGTTTTAATCCATCCCCCTTTGTCCTCTCACTCCCTGCCTTTGTCCCAAGTCCCTCCCCAGCTTTCCTGGAGCCCCTCCAGGCACTGGAAGATGCTCAAGTCTCTTTGGAGTCTTTTCTTCTCCAGGCTGAACACCCCCAACTTTCAGCCTGTCCTCATAGGAAGGAGGACTAGATGGAGAACGTGGCAATCAGATTTTACTCAGCCAAGAAGACATCATAAAACTCAGACTTACTTCAAAGTGAAATCCCTCTTTAAGTGCAATTGCCCTCAGGATTTTTGAGGAGACCGTGGTCGCCAACATGTAAACGTTCTTCACATCAGCATCTTCAGAGCAGTTTTCCTTCCAGCAAGAAAACATCCACCACCCAAACAGAGCTGCCAGCTCGTTGCCAGTGAACACCTTCCAGCAGCCACTGCAGACAGGACAGGAAATGCAAAAGCTCTTTCAGGTTTCCCATCCACTCAGGGAGAGATGTTTTCTGCAGTCAGTGGAACAACAGGAATCTGAGCACACTATGGACAAGCTGCTCTAGACAAAGCCACGTTACTAAGAGGACTCCAAACTCATCACATCTCCATGATTTACAAGCCCAGTGAATTTCTGCAAGCAAAGATACCAATTAAGTACCTCCACTGGCAGCCTGAGAACAGCTTAGAGGTCTCATTTCTGAAAGAGAAGCACAGCAGACTAGAGAGCCTACACACTGCAGTCAGGTAGAGCCTGCACAACTGCACAGTATGGGTGGTTACTTACACAATTCTCAGAATTTTGGCCTGTTAGTGGAAGAAAAACAATTTCTATTCAATATGAAGAAGCCCAGGGGGGGGAAAAAGAGCCCACAACATCTAACTGTCCCATGGTTCAATTTGTTTGCCCCACAGAAGTGAAAAAACAGCAATTACTGACAAGATTCTATTGTATTAGGTGACCAGTCAGCTTTTCAGTTAAATTTTATCTGGCCATTTACTCTAACACTGCTAAATATTGATTTTTTTCTGAGTTACTGGTTTAAAAGACATGATTTCAGGTGGAGCTAAAACAGAAGATGATGCTAGGAAGAAAGACACCCAAATAGCTAAATCACCACAGGAAAGAGAAGGTTGAAGGTGTGTGCCTGGCAGCCACTTGGGGACAATTCTGTGATTTTTACTCTCTCTTCTGCAAAAAGAGATAAAATAAGAGGTCTCACCACTTACTTCTCCTGCTGTTCTGCCACTGCTAGTCTGTCTGCATCTGGATCAGTGGCCACTACTACTTT
Organism: Chaetura pelagica; assembly: GCF_000747805.2. NCBI lineage: Eukaryota > Metazoa > Chordata > Aves > Apodiformes > Apodidae > Chaetura > Chaetura pelagica. Next base: position 224,095 of record NW_009954496.1, read on the forward strand.
AGCCTTTTCTTTCTCTGCAAGCCTCAGTGACAACTCCTGGTGAGAGAAAAGGCAGGAAAAATAATCATAAAATATCCAATAAACTCAGTCTTACTTCTTATTTACATATAATGTGCAATTAAAGACAATGTCATGTGGATTCTCCCTGCATTAACACAGCTCAAAGCCAGGTCCTCCCTGTTCTCTTCCTCAGGCAGGTAATCCTGTTCCTTCCTGTTTTTTACCACAGGACCATATCCAGACAGAGAAAAGCCCATAAAACCACATAAATCTGATGAAGTAGAAAAAAAATATATATACATACCAGGACACATTCTCCTTCTTCAGGATTTGGGCATTTGACAGTGGAGAAGTCTGGATCTGGATCCTTTTGTTCAGGGACTGGAATGGGAGGCTGAAAGCCAAAGGCTTGGAAAGCCAACTGCACGTAGTCATGTCCAACTCCATGAAATGAGGTATGAACAAACTTCAAATGTGTTTGTGTGTTCAGCTCCCTGAGAAGGAAAAAGAGAATTTCAGCAAGATTTTGGTTATTTAACCAAACTACTTTCAGGTGGGGAGCAAAAGCAAGAGAAAATGCAATTGCACTTTGCACAATTCTGCTGATTTCTGCATTAATTTCAAAGAAGGAATGAGGGAAAAGTGCTCATTTGGACTTTCACTAGAAATTGCTGGATTAAAGCTTCTTCTGCTTCTCCCTCAGTTTGTTGATGACACAGTGAGGTGACATCCTGGAGGGCACAGATTCATCCAGAGGGACCTGGGCAGGCTGGAGAGGTGGGACTGTGCAAACTGCATGAAGTTCAACAGGGCCAAGTGCACCTGGGCCAGAGAAATCCAAGGTGCAAATACAGGTTGGGTGGAGAATGGATCAAAAACAGCCCTGAGGAGAAGAACCTGGGAGTGATGGTGGATGAGAAGCTCAACATGACATGGAGCCCAGAACCCACCCGTGTCCTGGGCTGTGTCACCAGCAGCGTGAGCAGCAGGGCCAGGGAGGGGATTGTCCCCTCTGCTCTGCTCTGCTGAGACCCCCCTGAGCCAGGCTGGGAGAGTTGAGGTGTTCAGCAACCTGGGCCAGGCTCTCCCCACCCTCACAGCCCAGAATTTCTCCCTCCCATCTCAGCTCCAGCTCCCTCTGCCAGCTGGAAACCCTTCCCCCTGCTCCCATCCCTCCCTGCCCTTGTCCCAAGCCCCTCCCCAGCTTTCCTGGAGCCCCTTCAGGCACTGGAAGCTGCTCTCAGCTCTCCCTGGAGCCTTCTCTTCTCCAGGCTGAACACCCCAACTCTCCCAGCCTGGCTCCAGAGCAGAGCTGCTCCAGCCCTTGGATCATCTTCATGGCCTTCTCTGGACTCCCTTCAGGAGCTCCCTGCCCTTCTTGTCTTGGGGACTCCAGAACTGGACACATTATTGAGGTCTACCTGTCAGCACTGCACTTTTCACATGTAACCCAGACCTTACTCAAACACATCATTAAGTACACTTTGTTTTATACAATACCTATAATAACAGATCTTTTTCAAATCCTCCATGTAACAGTCACAAATTTTCTTCAGAGGATCCTGCCTAAGGGGACTGGTGTCTACTAGATTCTCATTCCATGAGCCATCCCATGGTTCCACACACTCTTCTATACATTTTATAATTTCCTTGTCATGAGGAGAGGTGATCTGTGCTCCATTTTCCCAATAAACCTGGTATAAGTTCAAGAAAAACAAGACATAGGTCAATTACAGAGATTATCAACTTCATAAATTATTTTACCTGCAGGATTAGCCATGCTTCCTGCTTCTTGAGGTCACACAGAGAAGGCTCAACTGGCTCAACTCTCAAAAGTCATTTGGAACCACAGTTTGATTCCAGTTATGCAATGAGAGCTAATCAGCAACAAGACCTAGTTTCAAAAAAAAGCTGGTATTCAACCATTATGACTGAAATCACCAGGACATGAGAAGCTGATACTGGGCACTATTGTTTTTGAAACTGAAACAGATGAAAAAAGTTACCTTCACATGGTCTGACTTTCCTTTTGCAAAAGCAGCACAACTTGTTTTTGAAATCAAAGCAAAACTGATAAGTACTGTGCCAAGGCACATGTTTTTCCATAACTAAACAACCATAATCTTTCAGCTGGAAACACTAGCAAACCCTGAGCTATAAAAAGTATTTGTTGAGGAATTATTTAGATGCCTGTTTTCCCACAGTTTGTTTCCAGCACCATGGTTGTGTTCACAATGCAGACTTTCAACTCAGACCAATCTGGCTCTTTTCTTGTCCTCTGGCTTCCATGAAACCTGCAGGCACAGATTATCTTCAAAACTATGGCTTTGTCAAGTTGGGTTAGAATTGTCCAAAACCTTTAGAAGCTGCTGAATTCACAGGGGAAATGTGAAAGATAAAACAATTCATGTGAAAGCTAGAAAAAAAACCAACACCACCACAATATCCTGGCAAAAGTGAAATGCTTCCTATTAGGAGACAAAAATAGCTTCTTGATAAAAATGAAGCACCTAGAAAGCTGATGTGGCTCAGCAAAGGCTGAAAAGTACTTTACAATTTGTCTGACAGAGGATGAGTGCAGTACAATCACCTCCAAGAGTTATCTTTGCTTTCTTATCACTGCCATTATTCACTGACCTGTTCCTAAGCATCCAGAATGCCAAGTTTAGTTACAATTTAGAGTTTAGTTCAGATTCTTAGGCAGTTCAGAAAGGAAGAACTGCATAAGCAGCATTTGCTGTTACAGATGGTTATACTGTTCCAAGCTTTCCAAATGAAGCCACTCACCTCTCTCCCAATGCCCAGAAAAAACAACCTTGCAGGGAGCACCAAGCTACTAAGAAGTTCTATTCATCAACTACCAAACCATCTCCATCTTCAGCATAGTTACCTACTGGGCTGACTAATTCACCTAAGATCTAGCTTAGTTTGAAACTCATTTTTAAGTCTAAGAAATGAACACATAATAAATTGCTGAAACACTTCTTCAGCTGCTGATTATGGAATGTCCCAACAGATGTGCTCAAGATACACAAGCAGGGTGGTCTTCAGCTCCAGTCACAGGCAGTGTGTGTCATTCAGGTTATATGAAAGGTTTATTACTTGAAACCGTTTTTCCTTCTAATGTACACACATCCATGTTCCAGAAGAAGCCAAATGCCAAAGGCAGGTGGGGAAAACTGGAAAGCAGCTGATTGGGACATGCTATGAACTTCCAAGTTCAAGCCTGACCTTGTATCCATTGTCTTCTTTCCGGTTGTGGGACGCTGTGATCATCACACCAGCCACAGCTTTGAGCTCCTGGACAGCATAGGGCTACAAGGAAAGCCAGAAACGTTGATTTAGCCAAGAGTTCTGCAGCTGGCACAGATAAAATTATAATATAAGGACAGTTATACAATAGGATAGCACAGGAGAAGTGGCTCCTAACGTGTCACCAGGTTATCTGAACATTGTAGACATGAATGCTCATCGTTCTGCCTCCTGTAGCCAGCAAGTTTGTTCTGTTCTGTTGCACAGGAGCATTATTCTGTTTCCCAGCCACATAAACACAACTGACTCAAGGAAACTGACACTCAGATTACAGGAGCATTTGAGAAAGAGAAAACAGGTTCAAACGGAATGAGGGAATTCATCAAAAGGCTGCTTGAAAAACAAGTTACAGGTACCTCCAGCTAATGAGCACCCAGCCTTTTTATTCAGTCCTCCCCTGGAAAAAAGATGCACTGCATGCACAGCACACTAGAAAGCTGGGTTTAAACATAAGGATTTAAAACCCTGCAAGAAAAAGCTGCTGTGACTAGAAAATAAAGCCCTATTTTTTTTTTTAGATACTAAAAGTAGAGTCAATCTTCACTTCTTCCACTCCAAGCAGTACAAGTCTTGCATCCAAAAACATACAGTCCCTATACACGTGTATTTAATCACACACACATAAATATCATCTTTGACTCTTACCACACTCAGGTGTTTAAGAACAGAATGAAAGAACAGCACAACACTTCATTGGTAACTAATAACACAAACCCTGAACTGGAATAACTTTAGCCCTCCCATGGCAGCCTGGGGTGAAATCTGACTCTGTTGATTATCTGCACACAGAAGAATCCAGCAACACTCTTGTTCACACCTCCTTGAATAGCCAGGTGTTCCAAGCAGCCCCTATTTTTCTGTTTAAATACTGGAATTTGAGAAGAAAATTGCTAGTTCACATTTTTAGCAAATTTTCCAAGACTCCCTTAACTGCATGGTTCAACATTGTACAAGAGAAGGTGACTCACCACAAAGGGTGTAGGGACATAGGTGGAAAAGAAGTAGACAGGTACATCTTTAGCCAGCAGGACAGCTGCAGTGAGCTTTGCAAGCCTACCAACAGGAAAGAGAAAAGATGCAGTCAACCCAGCTCCCCACAACAATCCAGCAGCCATATGGCATTACTGTAAACTTCATTGCACTTGTTTCTTAAATCCCTTCTTATTTTCTTTACACTAACAGTAGTATCCCACAGGCTGCAGCCAGTGCAACACCGCTTTCAGGGTGGACAATCCCAGATGGTGCTTTTGTGTGTGGCTTGAAGAGCACAAGGCATTTTAGTCAACCATGTAGATACACCAGTGATAGCAAAAATACAGAACCTACTGGCATGACATGCATCCTTCATTCAAGGACAGAACCAACCTCCCAGAAAGTTTAAAGTGCCAGATGTCTGCAACAGCAGGTTTGGAAAAGGACTCAGTATCCCACACAGCAAAGCTTGTTTGCCAGCCTTGGTCAGTAGCTTCAGCCAATACCCAAGAAGCAGATTTATTCCTAAAATATCCTCCTGCAAACCAGCATGCTCTTATCCCAGAAAGTTCAGGAATAGTAACAGCATCTGTGATTTTAAACCTTGACTTTATTATAAACATTTCCTTTCAAGCAGCAGGGAAACTCATTCTCATTCAGGTAACTTTGATATGAAACTGTTCGAGTCAGGTGCACACAGCTCAGCAGGTAATAGGAATCATGGAATCCCAGAATGCCAGGTTGGAAGGGACCTCAAGGACCATCTGGTCCAACCTTTCCAGGTCCTACTCCAGTTGGTATGAGGTGGCTCAGCACCCTGTCAAGCTGAGACTTCAAACTGCCCAGTGTGAGGGAATCCACCACTTCCCTTGGGAGACTGTTCCAGTGTTGGACTGTCCTGATGGGGAAACATTTCCCTCTTGTGTCCAATGGGAATCTCCCCAGGAGCAACTTGTGCCCATGACCCCTTGTCTTTTCTGTGGGACTCCTTGTCAATAGGGAGTCTCCATCTTCCTGGGAGCCTCCCTTTAAGGACTGGAACATGGTGATAAGGTCTCCCCTGAGCCTTCTCTTCTCCAGGCTGAACAAGCCAAGTTTTCTCAGCCTCTCCTCATATGCCAGGGAAGTTTTGCTCAGGGTCAAAACAGATGAAAGACTCACAAGTTGCAGTTTGCTTTGCTCACTTGTTTTCACAGACAAGCATTAATCCTTGCCTCCTGACCTCTCATGATGTGCACAGTGCAGTCTCTTTCAGTTACTCAAAATTTCACTTTGGCACCTATCAAATCTAACCTGAAACTGCTCTTAAACTGAGTTTAAGAGCTCAGCTTGTAGCTGAAAATTTTGCTTGTGTATCACAATACTTGAGTCAACTTAATTACTAATTACAGAACTCCTCTGGACAGGCTGCCATCACCCTCAGGGATGATGGGACAAAAGAAACACGTAGTTGAGAACTGACTGGCTCTTTTGACACATAAAACAACAACTGTGCTGCCATCAAGTCTGAATTCCAAACTTTGTGTGGCTAAAAAGGAAGGTTTTTCCTATGCTTCTATATTTTGAAGCTAACCATAACCCAAATAATTTGAGTAATAGCCCAAATATAGTGTGACAGATGAGTTGAAGACCCTTATGCCTGGGAGCCAATGTGCCACACACATCTGAAGAGCAGACAGGAGGGCGTGGAAAGGTGGACCTTGGGAATGCAGAAACTATTTAAAAGACAGTTACTAGATTCTGTACAGTTCCTACATCCCTGAAATAGCAGATCTTCACAGAATCTTAGAATCACAGAATCTTAGGGGTTGCAAGGGACCTCGAAAGATCATCTAATCCACCAGATCACCTTTTTAACAAACAAGTTTTAAAAACTCACCCAACTACATTAGTTACAACTATTACCTACAACAACTACATTAAATACAATAATTAATTACTATTTAACTAAAGAGTAATTAGCCCCAGGGTAGTGCTTGGGTTTTGTGGGGCTTTATGATCCCTGAATGACAAGGGATTAGAATTCTCTACAGAACTCAGAAAGCAGATCTTTTATAGACCTTGTCTCTTCCCTTACCCTGCAAAAAGCACAATTTGACAACACTGGAAGTTTACCATTGAAACATAGAATGGTGAAGGTTGGAAGGGACCTTGAAGATCCTCCAGCTCCAAACCCCCCTGCCATGGGTAGGGACACCTCCCACCAGACCAGGCTGCACAAGCCCCATCCAACCTGCCCCTCAACACCTCCAGGGATGGGGCAGCCACAGCTTCTCTGGGCAACCTGTTCTAGTGCCTTCCTACCCTCATAGGGAAGAATTTCTTCTGATGTCTGACCTAAATCTCCCCTCTTTCAGTTTCAAAACATCACCCCTTGTCCTATCACTTCTCTGTCTTCTCTGATGAAAAGTCCCTCCCCAGCTTTCCTGGAGCCCCTGCAGGCACTGGAAGGTGCTCTAAGGTCTCCCTGGAGCCTTCTCTTCTCCAGGCTGAACACCCTCAGCTCCTCCAGCCTGTACAATTAACTAAAGAATAATTAGCCCCAGGGTTGTGCTTGGGTTTTGTGGGCTTTTTTTTTAAAGCATGTCATTAGTACATATATTTTGCTCTCCAAATGACAAGGGATTTGGATTCCTTACAGAATTCAGAAAGCAGTTTTTACAGACCTTCTGTCTCCCCTTTCCCTGCAAAAAGCACAATTTGGCATCACTGGAAGTTTACATTTTAAGCATTCCAGGTGAGATATTCCCACTGTGGGAATTCACAGAGTGCAGTCTACACAAGGACATCAAAAATTCTAGGTTACACTGGGCTGAAGGGAGAATTCTCCTCCCCCAGGCAAGCTGAGATCAGAGGCGTAAATACAAAAGAAGGGCAGTACTGACAGCAGAGCATTAACATTCAGTGCTTTCAAGCCAGATGTTAATGTTCTGAATTTACCTTGACATTCAAATTTCTCTGCAGATACACCAGCTTCTTAATGTCTGCCTGATGTTCTTGTGCATTTAGTCTGTAAATTCATTGGTGAAGTGCCTAGCCTTACATTCCACATTTGCTGGCAACTGTTATTATCTAAAGGCTTTAGTCCATGACTCTCTTCATTACTATTTAAATGGGCTAGGGGAGAGAGTGTGCACAGTTCATGACAGAAATATTCTGAGAGAACAGAATGCATTTAAAGCCACAATTTAATTTCTAGTCTTGGAAATGTAATCAATACTCATACTTCTTACTGCTGCAGTTGCTGGTCACCTGACCTCGTGTGTCATATCCAACAACAAAGCCTCTCTGCTTGAAATCTGAAAAACACCTCTCAAGGTACTTGTAGATCCCCTGGAAAGAAAAAAGAAGAGAAAAAAAGAGGGAAGAATTAGCTCTGGTGCACCATAAACAAACACTAAGAATGATGTTTCACACAGAACATGTCAGTAGCCAAAACATAGCTCAGCAAAAGTGTCAGTAATGAGATCACAAAAGCAGCATATTTATTTTCCCCCAAAATGTTCCCAGAATGAAAGAAAGGAAACAAAGTTGTGGAAAGCTAATAGTGGTACAACAACTGGCTGAGGGAGTTGGGATGTTCAGCCTGGAGAAGAGAAGGCTCCAGGAAGACCTTAGAGCACCTTCCAGTGCCTGCAGGGGCTCCAGGAAAGCCCAGGAGGGGCTTGGGACAAGGGCACAGAGGGATGGGACAAGGGGTGATGTTTTTAAACTGGAAGAGGGGAGATCGAGGTCAAACATCAGGAAGAAATTCTTCCCCATGAGGGTAGAAAGGCACTAGAACAGGTTGCCCAGAGAAGCTGTGGCTGCCCCATCCCTGGCAGTGTTGAAGGGCAGGTTGGATGGGGCTTGGAGCAACCTGGGCTGGTGGGAGGTGTCCCTGCCCATGCACAGGGGTTTGGAGCTGGAGGATCTTCAAGGTCCCTTCCAACCCAGACCATTCCGTGATTCCATGATTCTATACAAGAAGTGCTCAAACAGCATAAAAACAGAAAGCTTGAGCCAGCAAAATCCTCAAGCAACAAACACTCATTTTCAATCCATACTTTGCTTGTATGTATTCAAACCATCTTCTTAAAGACCCAATTGAGAAAAATCTTTTTTTTTTTAAATTCCATCTACTCAGCCACTACAAACCTAGGACCAGTCTTCATCCTTGTGTCCAGCCACCCTGTTTCTGAAGAGCTGGTGATAAATCTGCATGAAAAGGAGGCTTCATCCTTTCCCACTTTCTCAAACCAAAGTTTATTACCAGTGACCTGCTCCATGTGGATAAATTAAACCCTGGCTTTACATACTGTGCAGACAACAGCACAAGTACAAGCTGCCTTGTAGATACCAAGACAGAACATTTCAAATGGCAAGATACCAGAGGAGACCCCTGTGCAGGGAGAAGAAAGAGGAGTAAAATGGAGCACGTTTTTAAAACACATTGAGGGGAACATTAATATGTGCTGAGACATCCACAGGAACAAACCAGCCTCTCAGCCTCCCCTTCTTTTCCAAACAGGAGGAGAAGGGTGCTCTCTGAAATAGTGCATCACATGGTGTTCCTGTAGCCTACACATCCAGTCATTTCCCAGTTAAAATCTCTCTGGAGACCCAGCACAGAAACAACCCTGGATGGATCAGCAGTTTCAGACAAAAAGGTAGAAACACTATTGTTAGAAGTTTCCAGAGGCCACAGTTCCCCACAACCAGAAAGCAACCTTCCCTAACACAAGCACAGCACTGAACAGACCTTGGCCAAGCTTGTCTTAAAAATACCTTAATCTTAAAAATACCTTAAAAATAAACTTCACCTCTTATGAGGCTAGAAACCTCCTCTTGATGGAAGGGCTGGGGGTGTTTTGTACAATTAAGTGGATTTTTCCTTCAGTAATAAAAGCAATTCCTTGCAGTGTCCTTATCTGGATCTGACCTGATATCCCCAAGAAGCAATCCCTCACTGAAGAACTCGCCTGACTCATGAAACTCACTCAATTTTCTTTTAATTCTTATTTCCCATTACACACACAAGGTACTTCAAACATGAACAACTGGGTATTTAGGATCACTACTCAGATCAGTGCTCATTAACATATTTGTCAGTGACAAGGACAGTGGGATCAGTGTCCCCTCAGTGGTTTGTTGATGACACCAAACTGTGGCATGAGGTGACACCCTGGAGCGGAGGAATCCATCCAGAGGGACCTGGGCAGGCTGGAGAGGTGGGACTGTGCAAACTGCATGAAGTTCAACAGGGCCATGTGCAAGGTCCTGCACCAGGGTCATGGCAATCCCAGGCACAAATACAGGTTGGGTGGAGAATGGATCCCAAACAGCCCCCAGGAGAAGGATGTCCTGGGCTGTGTCACCAGCAGCGTGAGCAGCAGGGCCAGGGAGGGGATTGTCCCCTCTGCTCTGCTGAGACCCCCCTGCAGGGCTGGGAACAGCTCTGGGGTCCCAGCACAGGAAGGACACGGAGCTGTTGGAGAGAGGCCAGAGGAGGCCCTGGAGATGATGAGAGGGCTGGAGCAGCTCTGCTCTGGAGCCAGGCTGGGAGAGTTGGGGTGTTCAGCCTGAAGAAGACCTTAGAGCTCCCTGCACAGCTTCCTGCTTTCCATTCCTTCCTCCCTCAAAAACAGAAGAGCTGATTTCTTTTTATTGCAAAGTAAAGGGCCTGTATTGATCTTTTTAGCAGATTTTATCTTCTGTACTTCCTTCCCTGCTCACTCACCTCAGCTATTTCTGCCTGAGCATTTCTGACAGCTATGGGGTGCTACGACAACCCGAGTGACACTTCTCTTCCAGGAGGATTGAGATTTTTCCTAGGACAGTCCCTTAAACCAGCTTCACTGTTTGACAGACACCAAAGACAGACACCAAAGATTTCATATGAATAAAGATAGGAAAGTCTTGACATTCTGCCATGGAGAAGTTCTGCTTCAAATTAAGAAGATGAGATATGCAGCATGAGGAGAAAATACCTTCAGCTTAGTCAAAGATACCACAGCTGAAATCAGCCCAGCCTTGCTGGACTTGTTTACTATCCAAATATATAAATATATAAAGCTGCAGGACATTAAAATAAATTAAAAATGACAGTAAGAAGAAGTGAATGCTGAGCCCCCCCACTATCTGAACCTCCTACTCATGTTCCCACCTATTTTTTTCCAGGTGCCATTCTCCCTTCCTCAGAGGGCAGCTAGTAATTCCAACACCTCTGGCAATAATTAATAAGGTTCTCCATTTTAAAAAGTCTTATTTCCTTTTTACAAGACTCAGGTTTTGATAACATCTCCATCTAATTTCACATGGGATAGCTCCTGCTTCTAAACTGAAGATATCCAAGTCAACACCTTGCCATTACTTTCCTGGTGATAATTAATAACTTCCTAGCAAGTGCCAGCATACAAATGTATAACTGCCTCTGTGGATCTAAATCAAAATTCTCATTAGGTCCACTGAAGTATTACAAATATTTATACTACTGCACAGTTCAGGTGACTTCCTTACATAAAATTCACAGGCAGATCTAGTCTCCTTCTACTGCCATGATTTAAATCATCTTCTTGCATGGCCAGTCCCTTATGAACAATTTTCAGAGGAGAAGTGAGGGGAGAAGGATGCTATCAAGAATGGGACAGAAAGATTTTTGATTGATGAAATCAAGGGATGGTAATAGTTTTATGAAGTTCAGGATTTAAATATTTCAACTATTACCACATGAATGATGCACAGATGACTGTTTTTATAATTCTGGAGGTCAGTGACAGGTTACTCATCCATTAATAAAAAGTAACTGGTTCAGAAGGATAGAAGCAGTACTTGAGCAGAAAAGTCTGGGCTTTATGCATGGGCTACATAGCTACAATCTTCAGGTGAGTCAAAAGCCACTTCTGGGTATCCTGTACCTTTCTGGATCAGGCTTTTCATGATATCACCATAATCATGGAAACGAAGAACACAGAATGTGCTTAAGCACCCACCTTAACTAATCACAGAGTCATGGAATGGGTTGGCTTGGAAGGGACCTTAAAGATCATCTAGTTCCAACCCCCTGCATGGGCAGGGACACCTCCCAGCAGCCCAGGCTGCTCCAAGCCCCATCCAACCTGCCCTTCAACACCCCCAGGGATGGGGCAGCCACAGCTTCTCTGGGCAACCTGGGCCAGGCTCTCCCCACCCTCATACTAAAGAATTTTCCCCTCATATCTAACCTAAAGCTCACCTCTTCCAGTTCTGGTACATAACCTCTTGTCCTCTCACTACAAGTCCTTGTAAGGTTTATTTTAATTGAAGGCAGTATTTGAATTATACTGCAGTCTACTTGGAATGGCCATTTACTCCTGTAGCAGGAAAGGACAAAGAGGGACAGGCAGGGTTGCCCATTTTCTAATTAGGTCCAGCAAAACTGCTAATGTCATTAGCTTCAGAACCAAGACTACTCAAAGAGATTACACCTAAAGCACTTCAGAAGCAAGTTCTAATCTGCTTCCCAGGGATGGTTTTTCCTAACCTGATACATGGCTTTAATAAGCAACTAAAAATAGAAGCTCCACAGTGGGAGCAATCAATACAAACTAGGTTGTTACTTTCAGAGAGCAGTCATGCCCATGACACTGAACTTGCAAACACTTTCCCTGCTGACCAAAATGCAACTTTCCCCTTTCTGCCAAGAATGTGTATCAGTCAGTCAGTCAGTCCAAGTGCAGTCACACTTCCACAAGCCTGGAAACACAAAGGCAGCACACAACACCCAGGAGCTGGGAGCGTGGGCAGCTCACAATTCTGGCTGCACAGGCCAGAAAAATCAAGTGACTCTCATTTACTTCCTCTGCATTATCAAGATGTTTCACCCTGCTTCAAAGAAAAGTGGAATTCTTTAAAGTGACTTCGCTGCTCTTAACGATTCTGTGAGCTGCAACAAACTACTAGTTTTTAAGCTATATTTAAAATGTGTTTATTTAATGGTTTTAATTTAAAATACAATTTAAAAAATAAGTTGAATCATCTCATATCAGACCTAGAACTAAAGCAAGCATCATTCTAAGGTGTGCCCAGTTTAGAGATCAGAAACCCAAAGCAAACTTTGTTATACCCAAGATGAAACTGAAGAGAAAAAATGATCAGATACAAGGCTGGGTCTCAAGCCCTACTCATAAGCTCCAACATGTTAGTCCTCTTCTTTTCCAAGTCTATATAAACAGCTCGTGGAATTTGGTTTCAGTGCAAGAGTTTGGGCTGCAGTTGTATGAGCCAGGCATCAGCAATATGTCAACCAGCTTAATAGTGTCCCAGCTGTTCCAAGTTTTAAGCACAGCACTTTGCTCTGAGCCAACAGAAAACAAATTATTGCAGTTGTGCCTACTGAGGGATTTGCATCAGAGCATTAACCTGAAAAGAGATGGCTATTTTAGAAGCACACAGGATTAAATGAGAGATTTTATCACAGAATCACATAATATCAGGGGTTCGAAGTGACATCTGAAGACCAACCCTTTATAAACCCTTTATATTTTTAATCAACCCTTTATAAAGCATGTAATAAAACACCTTTCATCATATAGCTGAAGCTCCATTTATTTAAAAGTACTTGACCAAGTAGGTAAGATTCAGTAGGTCTGTTATAGCAAAACCTTTCAATGTAAATGATCCAAGTACAATGGTTACAAACCTACCCCTTCATTATATTTTCAACAGTCAAGAACAAAGGTGGAAGCAAATGAAAAGTTTAAGTATTTTTATAGAGTCAGTCACAGGAGTTGGAAGGGACCTCTGAAGATCAAGTCCAACCCTCTTGCTGCAGCAGGAACACCCAGAGCAGATCCCACAGGAACACATCCAAGTGGGTTTGAATGTCTCCAGAGAAGGAGACTCCGCCACCTCTCTGGGCAGCCTGTCCCAGGGCTCTGTCACCCTCACAGGGAAGAAGTTTCTCCTCATGTTGAGGTGGAACTTCCTGTGTTGTCACTTGGTGCTGTTTCCCCTCATCCTGTCACAGGCACCACTGAACAGAGACTGGCCCCTTCTTGACACCCACCCTGCAGGTATTTATAGACATTAATCAGGTCCCCTCTCAGTCTTCCCTTCTCCAGACTAACTAGCCCCAGGTCTCTCAGCCTTTCTCCATCAGACAGATGTTCCAATCCCTTCAACATCCTTGTAGCCTCTGTTGGATTCTTTACAGCATCTCCCTGTCCCTCTTGAACTGGGGAGCCCAGAACTGAACACAATAATCCAGGTGGGGTCTCACTAGGGCAGAGGGGGAGAAGAACCTCCCTTGACCTGCTGAAACACACTGTTCTTAATGCACCTCAAGATACTATTTGCTCTCTTGGCCACGAGGGCACGTTGCTGTCCCATGGATAACCTGTTGTCCAACAGAACCCAGGGTCCTTCTCCATGGGGCTGCTTTCTAGCAGCTCAACCCCTCATCTCTATCACTGGATGGCAAGTTTTCTCCCCAGGACTCTACACTTAACTCTTGTTGAACCTCATGAGGTTCCTCTTTGCCCAGCTCTCCAGTCTGTCTAGACCTCACTGGATGGCTGCACAGCCTCCAGGTGGATCAGCCAACCCTCCCAGATGTTTAACATGCACAGTCTAAATCCATTTGTATTTTACATGTTCATGAGGAAAAGAACTGTGAAACACCCAGTTTCTGACTCCTGCTACCCATTTTCAATAGGATTCAACCCTTCTATTTCTTTGTCTCCCACCACCTTCACTGGGGTGACAGAAAGCTGCACTTTGCAGGTTAAGAATCCAGCTGCTTTCTGCTTGATATATACGATAATGAAGTAAGTGCAAGATTGACTGTCAAAGTCAGAAATGATAGTTCAACAGAACTATAACCCTAGATAAATCAATATTGAAATTTGGAGTCTTCTTTCATGTGCTCAAAGTCTGGAATAGATCAGATTGATTTCAAATGTACACAGCATTAGCTTCTTAGGAAGTTCAGATGTGAAGAGTTGTTATTTAATCTATTTTTGGGGGGAAAAAATAGAGAGAGGAACACACCAGCTGAAAAGAGCCCTGGTGCTGTATAATCAGCAAATGTAAGAAGAAATCCACTATGAGATAGCAATATGGGAAAGGAGCATGAAGAACATTTGACCAAAAACTAAATCAACATGAACTCTTCCTTCCTAAGGCATTTATAGACAAGGTGAGACACTGGCTCAGGTTGCCCGGGGAAGCTGTGGCTGTCCCATCCCTGGCAGTGTTGAAGGGCAGGTTGGATGGGGCTTGGAGCAGCCTGGGCTGGTGGGAGGTGTCCCTGCCCATGCAGGGGGGTTGGAACTAGATGATTTTGAAGGTCCCTCAAGATCCTTCCAACCCAAGCCATTCTATGATGCTATGAAAGTTCTCAGGACAGCTAACAATTTCCAATTTCAGAGCAGTGTAACAGACTTCAATTACTGGCCAAATTCCAGTGGAAGTGACTATATTCTGCCTCCTAGGATGCTCAGTGAAACCCCTACAATCTACTTCATTTTCTCCCACCAAACATTCCATGCTACCACTCTCTTGCTGAATGGCTGCTGTGCTTCCCCTTCAGCTCCTATTTTAAATCAATATTGAAATTTGGAGTCTTCTTTCATGTGCTCAAAGTCTGGAATATATCAGATTGATTTCAAATGTACTCAGCATTAGCTTCTTAGGAAGTTCAGATGTGAAGAGTTGTTATTTAATCTATTTCTTCGGGGAAAAAAAGAGAGGAACACACCAGTTGAAAAGAACCCTGGTGCTGTATAATCAGCAAATCTAAGAAGAAATCCACTATGAGATAGCAATATGGGAAAGGAGCATGAAGAAATCAACATGAACTCTTCCTTCCTAAGGCATTTATAGACAAGGTGAGACACTGGCTCAGGTTGCCCGGGGAAGCTGTGGCTGCCCCATCCCTGGAAGAGTTGAAGGGGAGGGTGGATGGGGCTTGGGGGAAACAACTGGGCTGGTGGGAGGTGTCCCTGCCCATGGCAGGGAGTTGGAACTAGATGATCTTGAAGGTCCCTCAAGATCCTTCCAACCCAAGCCATTCTATGATGCTATGAAAGTTCTTAGGACAGCTAACAGTTTCCAATTTCAGAGCAGTGTAACAGACTTCAATTACTGGCCAAATTCCAGTGGAAGTGACTATATTCTGCCTCCTAGGATGCTCAGTGAAACCCCTACAATCTACTTCATTTTCTCCCACCAAACATTCCATGCTACCACTCTCTTGCTGAATGGCTGCTGTGCTTCCCCTTCAGCTCCTATTTCAGTGCACTGAAGGGCCCAAACTCTGTGAAACCACAAAGGCCTCTCCCAAACAACTGCACAGCTTACCTGTGTTGACTGGATGACTGTCAGATCATTAATGTAGCAAAATCCTGCTCCCATGGCAGAGCGCAGCCCGGCGGTCCCAAAGCTCAGCCTGCAGCAGAGCCGGTCCCGTAGCTCCTTGTGCTTCCCATTCTGTAACAAGCTTTCAATCTGTTCTTTCGTTTTTTGGTTCTGCAAAAGAAGATTAAGGTCTTCATTTAGTTCTGGAAATCAAGATCTGAACTACATGCTTACTGGTTTTGAACAGTTCCCAGCTCTGCGGTGCAACAAGTTCTTCCTGTCCTATAAAATACCACTGAATGAACCATCCTCCAACCTAACTCTCACTTCTATCCTATTCTCCTTCTGTATCATTCTTTATTATAAAAGATTAAAGACCTCTTGCTGTCATTGATACCCTGATGTGTTTGCCAAGGCAATAACACACTCCCCCATCCCTGGCAGTATTCAAGGGCAGGCTGGATGGGGCTTTAAGCAACCTTATCTAGTGGGAGGTTGTCCCTGCCCATGCAGAGAGATTGGAACTAGATGGTCTTTAAGGTCCCTTCCAACCCAAACCATTCTATGATTCCATGATTCCCAGCTACATGAAAGCTGTAAGTGAGGAGTCCAGACTCTGGAACAGGTTTCCCCAAGGCAGATAACACAAATAAATTCTCAGTCTGCTGCTGGAAGACAGACAAAAATCCTCACTTCAAAGCAGTATTTCCTTCCTCCCCACCCTGCAGGAAAGGTCTGTAAACAGGCACAGTAAAATGAAGCTGATGTTGTACAAAGTAAAAATACAGCTTGTCATTTCAAGTTATATTAATCATCAGGGAGGTGAGTACAGGAGAGTCAAAGCACCTGTTTACCATGGACTCTCAAATAAAGATTGGGATTTCTGTCGTTTTTGACACTTTCCCCTCTCATTACGTTCACTGGATACAAGTGGGTTGAAAAAAAAAAAGACCTGAGTGCTACTCCTGAAGGTTAAGTACAATACACATCATTGTAAAAGCCACTTCTGCTACTCTCCAAACTCAGATTTTACACTTTACTTAGGAGGGTCTCAAGGATCTTCTCAGTGAAATCCAGAGAATGAAGAACAAATCTCCCCAATTACTTAAAAGTTCATAGAGAATGCATTTTGCACACAGGCACTAAACAAAGAATCCTCTGAAGAAGTCACTGGGTGTATCTTTATGAGTGAGCACCTTTCTGAGGGGAAAAAATCCTGGCCCCAAAAGCAGCCCTCATGTCAGTGAAGCAGAACAGAATCACAGAATGTTTGGAGCTGGAAGGGACCTTAAAAGATCCTCGAGCTCCAACCCCCTACATGGGCAGGTTCACCTCCCACTAGAACAGGCTGCTCCAAGCCCCATCCAACCTGCTCTTGAACACCTCCAGGGATGCAGCCCCCACAACATCTCCAGGCAGCCTGTTCCAGGGTCTCACCACCCTTACACTGAAGAATTTCCACCTGATCTCTAACCTAAATCGCTCTTCTTTCAGTGTAAAACCATTACCCCTTGTGCTCTCACTGCAAGCCCTTGTAAAAAGTCCCTCCCCAGTGAACTCCCTCTCAGTGAACACAAAGACAGAAACTGCTTTATGTTTTGTCCCCAAAACCAGCAACATAAACATCCACTACCCTACTCAGAGGAGACCTTTAGACACAAAATACTATCTAAATCAGTTAATTTTATGTATCTTGATATATCACAGAAACATCATGGTTGGAAAGGAACTCTGAGATCACTGAATCCAACCATCAACCCAAAAAAACCCCAACCAACCAACACCAACAACCACAAACATTCTGCCAGAAAACACCCACAGAAAACCCCACAACCTCAGCCACTAGAACATGCCCTGAAGAGCCACATCTACATGTTTCTTGAAGACCTCCAAGAATGGTGACTCTACCACCTCCTGGGCAGCCTGTTCCAGGGCCTCACTCTTTCAGTACAGAAATTCTTCCTAATGTCCAATCTGAACCCCCCCCGGTGCAACTTCAGGCCCTTTTCCTCTGGTCCTGTCATTATTCCCTTGGGAGAAGAGCACAACACCCACCTCCCTACAACCTCCTTTCAGGTAGTTGTAGAGGACAATGAGGTTTCCCCCTCAGCCTCCTCTTCTCCAAACTAAGCATTCCCAGTTCCCTCAGCTGTTTCTCATAGGACTTGTTCTCTAGACCCAAAGCTCCCTGCAGGTCTGTGATGTTTGGACAGTGATTGTCACAGCAGGGACTTGCTTGTTGGCTGCTCTGCTGTCACCTGAAAGAGGCCATCCCAGGGCAGACCAAAGAGCTGGTTAGCCCAGCACCCTGACAGCAACTGTCAGCAGATGCCTACAGGAAGTCTAAGGACAGCACAATCCTGGCAATGAGCTGGACAAAGATGTGAGGCCAACTTCAGTATTTCCTACAGACAGAGTTCCTGGTCCACACAGGAGGCCTCCTTGTACCAACAAAAGGGATACAAACACCAGACAAGCCAGGACAGAACATTTTCCAAATGTCATCTAAAACCCATGACTAAAATGAATGGGCACCTGACAAGGAAATGTTTGGCTAAATAGAAGAGCAGGATGCAACTCTTCTGACCTGAAACCCTCTCCATTTTAAGCAGTCATTGCATTTATGAAAAAATATAAGCACTTGCCATTCCCATGTGTAGAGAATACATTTATTCTCATTCCTTGTTCAGCTGTGGGAGTGATAATAAACATCTCTGAAAGGCCTTAAGGCAGGGAATGCTACAACCCTGTGAGTGTTTTCAAGTCAGTTCTATGCAGCACACGGTACATTACACAGCACAGTGGGGCAAGAGCGACTGATTATTGAAACCTCCCTCTGTTCATGCAGTATTTTCCTAAACTTGCATCACTGGCAAAGCTCTGAACTTTCAAGTGTACAAAACACATGTATTCAGACACTATTTGTTCTTCATAGCTATTCTGCACCCTCAGCTAATATTAAGGCTAGGAAACAATGGGGTAAAATTTGTAAACTTTAATATTAATGACCTATGATGATCAGAATTAGAAAACTTTAAAAAGGAAAATTTAGATTAGACATTAGGAAGAAATTCTGTGCTGTGAGGGTGGGGAGAGCCTGGCCCAGGTTGGCCAGAGAAGCTGTGGCTGCCCCATCCCTGGCAGTGTTGAAGGGCAGGGTGGATGGGGCTTGGAGCAGCCTGGGCTGCTGGGAGGTATCCCTGCCCATGCAGGGGGTTGGAAATGGGTGGTCTTTAAGGTCCCTTCCAACCCAAACCATTCTGTGATTCTATTATATCAATCACACTATCCTGGACATGCCTGGGGAGACCAGGGGCAAAATCAGGGAAGACAAGTCTAATCTGACAAAGAAAAAACACTGACAGAGGGGTAGGGATGTGTGTTCTTTTATAACATGGACTAACAGGGAGCGATTCACCCACAGAGGCTGTTATGAAATAAGAGGATAAGTAGTACCCCTATTTTATAACACAGGGATTTTAAAGGCTCCATAAATTCACTTGGTCATCAAGAAACTCAGCTTGTCTGCTGACACCCAGTTTGGACAAGACACCTCTCAGCTATAATAACACAGTCAACCCAGCCAGGCCTGCCAGCACCACTGGCAGTGTAGAGGCAATCGATCCACAGCAGTAAAAAAACAGTTACTCCAGCTGCAAATACTATGGCTGGTGCTTCTCTGAAAGTGTTGTTTCAAGCAGGGTCCTAAGGAAGGGTTAAAAATGGCAAATGGCATCTGAAAGGCAAAGGTGAAGCACCTCTGACATTTAAAATAGAGGTCAGCCAGCCTCAGCTCCCACACTGTTTGCCACAAGGCAACCTCTGCAGCACAGGGAAACGTGCTCTGCAAGAAGGAGGATCTTCAGGAGGGTTTGAAAAGTGCTGGGAAAAGCACAACAATATCAGCTGCACAAACTGTCACTAGGGGAAAAAATAGCCAATAAAATGTTCAGCCTTTAAAGGTCATTTCCAACTCCATACCTTCTGTGAACATTTGTTCAAAATCTGAAACTATTTCTGCAGCTTGACAACAGGATTTGAACACTAGCAAGATGAGATTTAAAATACATTTTCATTTCTTCATGCCTTAAAATAAAAAGGCAAGCCATTATTGTTCAGGCTCTCAGATGGCTCTGGAATCAAAGTCATTACTAAGAACACAGCTAAAAAAAGGCCTAAAAATAAAACAAAAACAATGGTGCACAACAAATATTTCAGAAGGGAAAGCTTCTCTTTTAGTGGCTCATAGGCAGCCCAGAAGAAAACAAGTAACTAATCTGAGAAGAGTGAGGCAAGAGCACATGAAAACTTCATTTCCCCTGATCATAATTCCATACGTAGTTTTGCTTTAACATATGATTATTAAATTGCACAGTATCTTTAATAGCTTTTTAGGACATACTGTATTTTTGCCAACAAGACTAGAATAACATGTAATGCATTACACAGTTTATGGTCTGGACTTGTGCAAAACTGAGGCAAGACTTTCCTGAAGCAACAGCACAAACATTTCTTTTACAAAGAGATTAACATGCATTTTTGATTGAAGCTACCTTATTTGTTTCCTAGGGAACAAAAATGAGTCAGCCAAGAGCATCCAAATAGCATTTGAATTTGCTCAGGTTGCATTCAGTTAGCTAAGATTTCCTGCCATTAGAAAAGCAAAAAGGAGGGGAAAAAAAACAACTGAGAATTTCCAGAGGCCCTGCAGTCAGGTGGGGCTCAAAGATAATGGTAGCTTCCACTGCTGAAGTTTATCCCTATTGCAAATGCTCAAAAAAAAAAAAAGGTTTTGCTGCTTTGCAGTTAGGAAATAAAGTGATACATCTGAAGGCTTCAGAGTCATTCATTTTTCAAAGTGGAATAGCTGTACTGGTAAACCACACAGCAGACTGGAGCATGAGACTTGGATTATGAAGAATAAAGTCTAGTATGCCTTTATGCAAAGCATATTTTCTGAGGTCATTAATACTACTGCACACTCACTCTCCACCAACACTTAACTTTCCTGTCATGTGAAGCATGAGACACCAGGAAGGTAAGTCAGCTTAGACAAGGTATTCAGCATCCCACTGGATTTCTGAATTCCAAGAAGATATCACCAATAGCAGACAGGGATACAATTACTGGATGCTGGGGTGAGAGGCTCATGAGCAGCTTTAAGTAGTTCATTGATGTATTAAAAAGAACTATAACAGTTCACCGCTTAGCAAAGAACTTCTCAAGCTGCTGGAGCCCAGCAAGGCAGCAGCGTGGTGTTAGCACCCAACCCAGTGAGCTCACACACCCTTGCCTGCATCAGAACACCAGTAAGATCCACTAATCACAATGCAGAAACCTCATGCAAGCAAAAGAGAAGTTCCTTAGAGATCCTTACCTCAATGTTTGGGCATTATTTTTAAATATCAAAGAAAACCCACACCAAAAAAAACCAAAACAAAACAAACCAAAACCCCAACCCAACAACCCACAAGACTGCCTAAGCTTCCTGTCTTAAGCAATAACAACTGGGGCTGTTTCAAACAAAACAAGGCATCCAACTCTCCTATGAGGACAGGCTGAGAGTTGGGGGTGTTCAGCCTGGAGGAGAGAAGGCTCCAGGGAGAGCTGAGAGCAGCTTCCAGGGCCTGAAGGGGCTCCAGGAAAGCTGGGGAGGGGCTTGGGACAAGGGCAGGGAGGGATGGGAGCAGGGGGAAGGGTTTCCAGCTGGCAGAGGGAGCTGGAGCTGAGATGGGAGGGAGAAATTCTGGGCTGTGAGGGTGGGGAGAGCCTGGCCCAGGTTGCCCAGAGAAGCTGTGGCTGCCCCATCCCTGGGGGTGTTGAAGGGCAGGTTGGATGGGGCTTGGAGCAGCCTGGGCTGCTGGGAGGTGTCCCTGCCCATGCAGGGGTTGGAACTGGATGATCTTGAAGGTTCCTTCCAACCCAACCCATTCTGTGATTTCCTAACCAAAGCTGTGCTCTAAGCATTGCGCCTGCAATGGCTCTAACAAAGCAACTCAAATCCATCTCATGACTTTAGGAATTTAAAGATCTCACAGCATGTGATGCTGCTTCTGAAGTCAAGCAGCTTGTGGATGTCAAGAATATGAAAAACACATTTCTTTCACCACCCTCCAAGCACACCAGATCTTGGCACTGCTGGCCAACAAGACTTTGTGAGGACCAGCTGAAACCCTACAGACAGCAGAGCAGCTCAGCAAACACTGGTCAGGGCAGGGACTCCAGCTGCTGTGGCAGCAAGTGCAGCATCACTGCTGGATACACAGAGGGTGGGAGATGAGGGCATAGGTGCTGTGGTGAGCTTAGTGCAGCCTCACCCCACCAACATGACTCGTGGTCTTGCCTAGATTCCCCAGCTGCTGCAGTGACTTGCCTGCTAGGGACACCTCAAGGGGTTCAGGGGCTGCTCCCAGGTACTGGTTTGTTCCTTATGGCCCCGTGAAGCTGAGCAGGGAATATCCCAGTAATGAGGCTGTGGTTGCTATCCCACACTAGGAAGTCGTTAGGGAATGGGGGGGGGGGGGGGGGGGAAAAAAAGGGGGGGTGTGTGAAAAAAGAGGCTGAGTCCATTTCAAGTGTCATGGCTCTGGCAGGGTCTGCCTGCTGTGATAGGAACACGTGTGCACCAGGAAAAATGTCTGGCAGAAGCAGCACTGATTCTTCCCAAAGGAGAGAGAGATCCTTCAAAGCCTCCAAGCCCCACACTCGTTTTCAGAGGATAACTTATTGGTGGAAAAAGCATCTGGCAGAGAGAAGGTCCTTCAAGCCCACAGGGACCAATCTCCCAAAGGCAAAGAGGGTAGGGAAGAGGGCAGCACTGGGGAAGAAGGTGAGACCCACACACAGACTCACATCCTCTAGGGATGGGGAGACCTCCAGTTCCAACCAACCAGCTTTCCACACAACTGACAAGCAGCCATCATGTCACAGGGCCTCACCCCTTACAGCCACACACACACAAGCATATATAGGTCAGGAAGCAGGATGAGGCAGCAATCAATAGGCAACAGATGCTGCTCCTCCTGCTGTGGGTGGGGAAAGGGCCCTGGCTACTGCCAGCAGTGTGCAAGGAGGCTGCAGATAAGGTGACACTGGAAGGAAAAGAGGACTCTGGAAGGAAAGGCTCATGCTACCTGAACATACATTGTTAGGGCCAGAAAAAGGACAGGCAAGGACAGAGGTGCCTCTCGCTGGTGATGGGGCTACAGTTGGTGGTGCTCCCAGAGCTCAAAACCAGATGGGATATCTGGAGACAGGCTAACTATTGCTGAGTAAATGGAGATAATTCCTTCCCCACAAAGGCCCAGGATGCTGTTGACCTCCTTCACCATCAGGGGAGGCCACTGGCTCAGCATGATGCCTACAGAGGCTCCCAGGACCTTTCCAGCATATTCCAGCCCCAGCTCACATTGCTACAGGGGGTTCCTCTCTCTCAAGCCTGTCCTCTTGGATGTAATGTCTCTGCTGGTCCATTCCTCCAGCCTGTCTACTTCCCCCTGTACAGCAGCTCTGCCCTCAACTGTCCAGTTCCCAAGCTGGCAGCACCTACAAAAATGTGAGTGGCCTCCAAGCCATTCATCTACCATTTTGATGTAAATTTGGCAGTTTACAACTTGCATAGTAATCACTCTGTTCTGCAGACATTCCTCGTGGATGTAGCCTGGAAGAAGGAAAAAAGGTCTAAAATTTGCTTAGAATTCAATAAATTTGACAGCTATAAATGAAATGCTTCAAGGTTTGCCAGCCAGGCTTCGATTTTTAATCAGCAATTGTTTTAAGCTTTTTCCCAAATTAAATCAGGGTCAGTCCCTACTATCCAAACACACCAGAGTATCTGTCTGTAGGAACTTCTAACAAAGAGCAGTGAAGCTGTGGCACAGCTAATCACTCTATATGTACATCTCATGACCAGCAGTGGCACTTGCATCCAGTTCTCACCTACAAATTCTTCTAGAAATTGCATGTTCTCACTTCCTATTCTTAATCAAGAGAACTTTGTTTTCTAGTCAGCAACTGCACCAACATTGTTAGGTGAAAATCAGTTAGGTAACTGCAGGCAAGCAGTGGGAGTTCCTGCAGTGGGAGAGGGAAGGGTGGTGGTTGGGTCAATCACAGCCTCTACACAGGGTCTTGTACTTGAGAGGTACAACGTTCCCTACAGAACCATCCTTGTCTCTGCCAACCCACTGGAGGAACATTTACACTGTGAGTTTGTCTTGTTCTGCTTTCTTCCTAAATCCTGCTGCCTCAGCTACAACATCTCCTTAACAGTCAACTACTTATGGTAGGGAGCCCATGAGAGTGGGGGAAGCCAGAATGAAAGAACATTTTAGGTACAGCAACCATTCTGCCTGTCTGGAGTGAACTACAGAATATTTTTCCTCCACACTCCAAAACCACTCCTTCAGTTCTGTCCCCAAAGGCCCTACACTTGCCCTGTATGTCTGTAAGGAGGCACACACAGCCCCAGATGTACTGCATCATGGCCCCACAGGCAGCTGGAAACCACCCACAGCCATATACTAAGACTTCTCCACACCACCCTCCATTTCTACACCCCATTATGGCCTTACAGGCAGCTAGAAGCTCTCCACAGTTGAGGACAAAGGGATCTCTGCACCATCTTCCATCTCCACACCCTATTACAGTCTTACAGGCTGCTGGAAGCTCATCACAGTCGTGGACAAAGGCAGCACCACATCACCAACCATCTCTGTACCCTACCACTCACCACCTCCACAGCCCATCATGGACCTACAGGCAGCTGGAAGCTCCCCACAGCTAAGGACAAAGGGATCTTCACATCACCTACCCCCTCTGTACCCCTCCATCTCCCTTCAGGCAGCTAGAGAATCCCCACAGCCACAGAGGAACCTCCCCACCACACATCTGAAGTACTTAAAGTTCCTTAAAATAAAGTTTTTTATTCCTGGACCCACTGGCTGGTTCTTCTGGTTTGTGCTGGTTTTGGTAACCTTTGAGGGTTGTTCCTTGCTGTCCTTGTTTCTTTCTATTTGTGCATTTTCAAATGTGTGTGTGTATACATACATATGATCTGTGCATATAGAAAAATATACTCATATATAGTGCACTCATTAGTAAACCTGAGAGCTGCACAGAAGGAGCCAGGTAGATGGAAGACACCAGGGCTGGGTGCTGCAGGTCTCCCCAGGAGCCCACTGCACAAACCACCTCTTTTACATTGATCCAATACAAAATAAGAAACAAAAAACCTGACATAACTGGGGTTTTTTTACAGTCCTTTTCCTATGTCTTTTTAAATAACCTGGATTTAAGCTTATTGTAGGAATGCTTTATAGCTCAATGCTGCTGAAGGAGGCAGTTTGCACCTTCCCAGACTGCTCCCATGAAAGTACTGGCCCCTTTCTTGAGTCAGGAAAAACAATTAAGCAGCTGCAGTGAGTCTGATCAATAAGAACTCCACTCCCTTTCCCCTGCCAGCCTGGATCCATCCCCTAAACAAGTGCATAAATATTGTGCCAGCTCAGGCAGGTAGTGAGGGTGAAGTACAGTAATGAGGAAGGGTGAGACCACCTGGATTTTTTCTGCAATTGTCTCATTCTGATTTGCTGCAGAGTAAGAACCATCCATTTCTCAGAACATTTTAAAATCATTAGACCACCCAAGTAAGTGTAGAGCAGCAGTTAAAAGCCCACAAGAGATCCTGCACTGGAGAGAATAATTCCATTTATCAACTCAGAAGTACCTAAGGCAGGAAGTTTCAAGTTACACAAAGCAAGTCCTAACGCTCAAGTCTTATTTCCTTTATCTGAAAGTTACCTGTGTAAACACAGAACAGTGACACCCTTTCCCATCAGACAGCCACAAAACTGAGCAACACAGACAGCAATGCCATGAAGTTTCACTGTTACCCTGATGGATTTAATGCAGTTTCATGTCTTAGGAACAGGCACTAAAGCCCAATACTTGTGTTGTTTCAGAGCTTTCCCCATTTCACAGAGCTGTTTACACAATCTCAGTACTGCTGGTTCTATCCAGATGGGGTTTGTGCCCCAATCTACCCAGAAACAACTATTTCAATAATTCACCATTTTATCTTCCATGTTTTAATGTTAAGAATTTGCAACCCATACATGTAATTTTGAAGACTTTCTCTTCTCACTTGTGGACAATTCCTAAACTTTATTTTCCCATTTTTATTCTTAAAAATTCACTTAAGAGTCTTAATAAGAAAAAAATACTGCAAGTTGAATGCCAGGAGCAGGTTATTGGTCTCTAACTACCACGTCCATTTCCTTTTGAAACAGAATCACATAAATTAAAAGAACAATGAGACACACTCCAAAAAAGCCCTAAAACCAACCAAGCAAGTAGGCAGCTAATCATGCTACACCTGTGCACTGATAATTAGTTAATGAATTAGTAAAATAAAATGAGAGCACAGTGAGAGAAGCCTGCACAACCAGCTCCTGGGGAACTAAGTCAAGTTATTTTCTCCCCCCTCCATGTGATGTTCCAGCAGTGCTTTTGTACCAACCACCAAGCAGCCCCTTCTCCCAGGTACACTCCACCACAGCAACCACAGCCCTGGAACAGCCCGTGTACAAACACTCCTCCAGTTCTTTGCTGGAGATGGGTAAAGCTACACCACACTGAGCACACCCCGGAAACAGGAGCCTTGTCAGTGATCCTACAGTGCTAGTTAATAAACCAACAGCTTAGGCTTCATTTTTACAATGAGGACTTCCTGAGGGGAAGCAAAAGGCACCCGTTACTTTCACAGCTTTGCTTCCTAGTCAGAGTATCTTTCTTTGAGATCATGTTTTTCATTAAGTAGGTCAGGATCTTACTCACACTCTTCCCTGCCATCACTTGCTGAGCCAGTATGTGACCCTCAGACAGACACTGAAAGCTTCTCTGCTGCTACACACAACAAACACTCAGCTGCTGTTCTGAGCACACCTCATTTTCATGCCACTTTGTCTGCAGAACATTCTTGCTGCTCTATAAAGCCACCTAAGACAATCACATCAAAATCATTACCACAAGCAAGGTTCAAAATTCTCACAAATGATCTAAAAAAAAGTGGCTTTTTCTCAAGAGGCAACTGCTCTGACACAGCTTTCTATTCAAGCCAGACTCCTTTAGGACAGGCAGATAAAGAAGTACAATAGGGAAGTTAGAGAGTGGATGAAGAGGAATTAAAGGGAAAAAACTAAATCAAAAAACAGAACAATGACTAATTGTTCATAGTTTACCAGGACCAAAGCAAAGGGAGGTGCCTTGTGCCTACAAGCCTGTCTCTAAGAAAAAAGTAAACACACAGCAATCAAGGAGAGAGGATGAGAAAGGAAGGAGATTTAGTTAAGTGATCTTCCTTTAATCCAGTTGCTAGAAGCATTAATGAAGATGAGAGAGAAGGAAAGCAGAAAGACCATCATATGGTCAGGTTTCCCTCCACCCACACCCCAGTCCTTGATCAGTTTTGGTTTTAGAAGAGACTGGCACATACACCCCAATCAAAAAGGATGAAGAGCACAGCTCTAAGAATTAATTACAGCAAGTAATTTTCAATTAAGTTAGAGGATAAAAGCTCCCCGCAGCTAAATACAGCTGTGAATGTAGTGCATAGATTTTCTTCCTTGATCAAAAGCAGCAAAAGTCCCTCGGGCCAAGGGGGATGGGGTGAGACTGACGCAGCTCCTTGTCAAGCTCTTTGATAAGCAGCAAACCTACAGAGACCTCATTTCCTAGTTTGTGGTGAGATGAGGGCATCAGACAACTAATACCTCCTCATGCTGCACTTGCTGGTTTCTCCTTACCTTCCCATCCCACACCTCTTTCATTTCCACCCTCTATAGAGTGACTGCAAGTGCTTCTGAAGCACCCATGCCCCAGCCCCTCTCCTGCAGGAGCACCAAGACCTCCCCTCTCCAAGCAATTTTGATTTTTCAGAATTCACAGGAACTCTCTTGGAAATCTCTCCCAAGTAGTAAGTTGGAGCAGCCTTGTCAGAAAGGTCATGATTATCACCTAGGAAAGCAAGGAGAAACAGGTACAATCAAGCTGGCTCTTCAGTTTGTATTTTACTGCTTCATTCTGGCCTTAGAAGGAGCTATAGAAACAGAAATATTTCACTGTTGCAGGTTTGAAATGAAATCTTATCCCTGATAACATTAAAAACTGTAAGTTTTCCTACTTCATACCTTTTCAGGATAACCCTTCATTAATCTTGTTTTAAAACAACCCTTTCAGTACACTACCCTAGAAGTTAAAAAACCTTTTTTATTGCAGTTCAGTCTGGGTTATCAAATGT
>NW_009954496.1:252028-253112 GCF_000747805.2 Chaetura pelagica
TTCCCAGACATTTTTCACAACAGCAGCTCCAAGCACAGAACAGGCAGATGGCAAGTGTTAATTCCTGCAAAAAATGGAAGAAGAAAGCATATTTCACAGTAGCAGAGAGCTTATCTAAGGGCTGACACTTAGAATTGGCTTGTAGTCTCCCTGCTTTGATCGTGGCAGGATGAAACTAAAGAGGAAACAGCATGAACACATTGACAATCACTCTCATTAAAAGAAAAAATAAAAAATAAAGGAAAGAAAAAGAAGCCACAGGCAGAAACCTGAACTACTGGTGTGCTGGTAGTTCACCCTCCCCCATCTACAAGGCATTTTTTAAAGCACAGACCATGACATTTGGGCAAATCAACTGAAAAGTAACCTTTTACATACCAAGCAAAGCAAAATAACCTCCAATACCCTAGTATTATTAGAGCCCCAAATTCTCTTTGGGTGGTTTTGATACCAAGCAAAGCAAAATAACCTCCAGTATCCTATAAGAACCCCAAATTCACTTCAGGTGGCTTAATCAAAGCAAACCAAGCCTGCAGTCCTTGTGACACCCTAGAGCTGACAAGGCAAAGGATCACGCCAGAACTTAAGACCTCAGGTGCCTGTTTCTTCGAGTGTTAAAATCCAGAATAAACCAGAATATGCCATTCGAGTAACTGCATCCCCAGCCCTTAAACAACCGCTCTGTGTTTCACAAGGGGGGATGGTTCTGTCTTGGTGAAGCAGCAACGCCAAGAAGGTGGGTTTTTTTCCTCCACGTGCCAGGAAAAAATGACATCATGGCATCCTTTCCTCAGGTGCAGCCCTGGGTGGGAGCCTCCCTCACCTTCCCCCCCTCTCTCACGGGTGGAGAATTCCTCACTCTTTTGGAATTCCGCCGGATCCAGGCAGGTATTTTTAAGAAAGGCACCTGTATCTCGGTGGGAAGGAACCAGGAGGGAGGGGGGGAAGGAACCCAAAGAGGCACCGGGCGGGTTGGGAAGGAGACACAAACGGGAACGACCCCGGGAAGGGCGGAGAAGCCCCCGGAGGATGAGGAGGAGGGGGATGAGGAGGGGGAGGGATGAGGAGGGGGGAGGATGAGGGA
>NW_009954496.1:254328-259769 GCF_000747805.2 Chaetura pelagica
GCGGTGTCGGCCCCGCGGGCGCGGAGCTGCGGGCGCGGTGTCACCCCGCGCTGGGCCTTCGGGAGGCCTGGAGCCCCCTGAGGGGGGAAGCAGGGAGGGCCGGTGGGGGCTCTTTATTTGCTGAATGCAGGGGCAATGTGCGTGTTTCGCTTGCTTCCCCGCTACGCAGGCGCTCCCTGCCTCTTGGGGTGTAAATAGAGATCAGGAGAAGCAGGGAAACCTGCCTGTCTGTGCCCCTCCTTCAGCCTCTGAGGGGACTTCAGCCCTGCCCGAGGCATCATCTGTTCCTCTGGAAGGATCATGGAAACGGTGCCACCCCGGGGGACAAGCCCCTCTTGTTCAGAAGCGTTTCCAGACAGGCTTCAGCAGTGATTCAGTTGCCATTAGGAGGAAATTTGTAACAACCTCCCTCCCCTTCCCAGGCCGCTTGAGTTCCAGTTGGAATTGCCTGTCCTGGAGCAGAAGGTGGAGGTGGTGACCACATCCTGCAGCAGATCCTCATCCCACAGAGCATCCTCATCTTCACATCCTCACAGAGGTTGCCAGAGTGACAGCAGGCTCTGCAGAGGGATGCAAAGCTTTGGGAAGAGCCGTGGAAGGCAATGGGGCTGCTGCCCAGGGGACACTGGATGTGAAAGGGAGGTACACTTGAGTTGTGAGCTGCACAGGCTCCTCGGAGAGGTGGGAAGAGAGTCTCTAGGGAGAGGGACACACAATGGGAGGGTGTCAAGGGGGTGGGGAGGTGGTTTGAGGCAGCCAAGCAGCACCACAAAGGATGCTGCTGAAAACTGTAAACATGGAAGGTAAATATACTTCCTGACAAAGCTTAGAAATCTTGATTTAAGATCTCTGTCCTTTGAAGCTCTCAAGTCCATGCCCTGAAGGGACCTCTTTCTTGGCTGTTGACAACAAACAAGTCCTGCAGTCCAGAGATCTGACTTGGTGTGGGGAAATGAACCTTTAAATTGGTCTATTACAGGAAATTACTGATAGAAGTGAACAGAAGATAAGAGGAAGGCAGCAAATCAACCTGAGTCTTCTGTTATCACTGAAAGACTTTCCTAAGGTTGTTTCTGGTCTAGAAGAAGAAGAAAAGTCTGGACACTGATAGAATAAGGAAATTGGGCATAATAGATGACTCAAACAGTGAGTGGAATACTTCATCTCCAGGTGAATTTGGGTGGTCCATCCTTTGGTGTTGAGGCTTGGAGAAGGAGTGGGCCTGTGAGAAATAAGAGACTATGACTAGAGCTGCCATGTCATGGGCCTTGCAGGACCACAAACCAGAGGTGATCCTGCCAGCCAGCCCAAGAGCAGGACCACACAAGCTCCACACTTCCCACCAGCTCTGGCTTCACCCCATGGGCTTCTGTCCCCGATGCCACCCATGTTTGTCTCCCCTTCTTTTTTTCTCTTTCTTGTACATCTCCACAGGAAGAGGTGACATCTGTACCAGCAGTGATGCCACCCTGATCCCAGCAGTCTGCTTAAAACCATGTCCCCAAACAGCCAGATGCTGGCACACTTCTCCAGACCTCAGAATAGCTCAGCAGGGCAGTTCCTGCAGGGAATTTGCACCTCAGAGCCAGCACTGCAGGTGCTTTTCATACCTTTGCTGCTCTTTTCTTCTCTTTGCTGTTTAACCTTCAAGGAAAGAAGGCCAGAGCCTGGCTTAACAGGAGCTCCAGCCCTTGAAACCTTTGTTTCTCCCCCCTCCCCCAGAAAAAAAAAGGACAATGGCTTTGCTAAATCCCTTTCCAAACCTGCCAAACATGAGTGTTGCTCAGAAAAACACTGGAGCTATTTGAAAAGGCAGTAAGAGACACTGTTAAAATGACACTTTATATTTCAAGTGCTTCAATTCTTCCCTCCTCTTTTTAATTTATTTTTTTATTATTTTTTCCCCCCTGTGTGCTTTATGAAAGCTTTAAGTTATTCTGAATGGTGGTTTTTTTTGCCATCAGAGCAGGCAGGCTCTTCCTGCACGTGAAAACTTGGACCTCATTAAGTGGTTTCAGTCAGCAGAGTGACAGCCCTGCCCACATGCTGCCTCATCAGTGCTCAGCCCTAATTACAAGCAGGATTTTCCCTTCAGATATCTAGGTAGGACAATTAACACTCTGTCAGATATGAGTGCTCCTCCAGGATTACTTCCCTTAAGAGCTGATAAAACAGCCTTACAGAGGATCAGTCTCCTCCTGTTATTTCTTTACCAGGAACAGCCACACGGAGGGTCTGAACCTCCTCAGGGTCTCACAAACACAACTGACATCAGAGAGTCAGGATCTGGCTTCCAGATATTTTCCTGACTCTGGTTAGAATCATAGAATCATGGAATGGTTTGAGTTGGAAGGGACCTTAAAGATAATCCAGTTCCAACCCCCCTGCATGGGCAAGGACACCTCCCAGCAGCCCAGGCTGCTCCAAGCCCCATCCAACCTGCCCTTCAACACTGCCAGGGATGGGGCAGCCACAGCTTCCCTGGGCAACCTGGGCCAGGCTCTCCCCACCCTCATAATCAAGGATTTCCTCCTCATGTCTAACCTAAATCTCCCCTCCTCCAGTTTTAATCCATCACCCCTTGTCCTTTCAGGAGGCATTGGTTTTCTGAGTCCCTGGGCTCCACATTTTTCCATCATGTGGTTTAAAAAATCTTTGTAAAGTGACTTCTCTGCTCAGTGAAGGGCTGGGGGTGAGAAAGGCTGTGGCAACAAACATCAGAGCTGCTTTTAGGGACATGTCAGAGGTGGGGTTTGTGCTGGAGAAGAGCCATCAGGAACCAGTGCTCCCTGTGCCACCACAGAGATCTATCCCACACTGCCAGCAGCACACAACCCTGACCTCCAGAGGAGCTGGAGGGGCCCAGCTCTGACAGGCAGAAAGCAGAGGGGCAGGAGAGATGGTTTTCATGCCTGCACGTGATTAATTTGGTTTCCCACATCTTTATCTAAAGCATGATCCACCACCAGGTGTGAGAGAGGCAGCTCAGAGGGAGCGACATCCAAGGCAGGATGGCAGAAAATACAGGAGAAGGCCCACAGAGGACTTCAAGCAACTGACAGGGCAATTCCTGCAGAGCAGGAATTGGTTTAAGTCACTTTTGTTTCTCTCACCTCTCTGAACCAGGGTGTCTCTCCAGCCATGGTGCTCCAGAGCCATCAGCAAGGCAGGGTGCAGGAACAGGCTGCATCTTTGGTCAGATGGCTTGATTTGTTTAGAAGAAATGCATGTGTTTTGGACACTGAGGGTTTCTGACATGAAGGAAGAGCTTCTGTGGCTGGGAGAGGCCTTTTTCCTAGAATCATGGAATCGTTAAGCTTGGAAGATACCTCTAAGATCTTCCAGTCCAACCATCAACCCAACACCCCCATGTCCACTAAACTGTGTCCCAAAATGCCACGTCTACATGATTTTTTAACACCTCCAGGGACCGGGACTCCCCCCCTGCCCTGGGCAGCCTGGGCCAGGCCCTCACAACCCTTGCCAGGGAGAAATTGTTCCCCAGATCCAACCTCAACCTCCCCTGGCACAACTTGAGGCCGTTCCCTCTTGTCCTGTCGCTTGTTCCTGGGGAGCAGAGCCCGACCCCCCTGGCTCCAACCTCCTCTCAGCAGCTGCAGAGCCAGCAGGTCTCCCCTCAGCCTCCTTTGCTCCAGGCTGGACACCCCCAGCTCCCTCAGCTGCTCCTCACAAGTTCTCCAGCCCCTTCTCCTCCTGCTCCAGCCCCTTCCCCAGCTCCCTTGCCCTTCTCTGGACACGCTCCAGCCCCTCCATGTCCTTCTTGTCCTGAGGGGCCCAGAACTGACCCCAGGATTCAAGATGCAGCCTCACCATTATTTTCCCTTAATAATAATGACCTCATCACCTCCAAGAAACTCCTTTTAAGGTAACATAGGCAGTGGCCAACCCCACCTCTGAGTACCCCACAGGAAGGCATGACCTCAGTTCTCCCTCCAGAAAAGATGGAAAATAATGAATCAGTCCCAGCTTGAAACTCTCGTGTTTCCCTCAGGTGCTGGGAGCTGTGCTGCAGGGCTTTCATCCCAGGGACCCCCATGGACTTGGACCTGCACAGCCAGGACCCTGTTACAGCTCCACGTCCCATTTCTTGTGGGCAGCAATATCCAAAGATCTATGGACTGGCCTTAATCCCCTCCCCAGCCTTTCCCCCCTGTCACTTCTTTCTGTTTAGTGGTAGCTCAATGCATGGGACAAGTGAGAGCTTGTTAGGACTCCTTGGTAGCTAAGAGTCATTTACTTAGCAAACAAACATCACCCAGTGGTACCTGTGCATCAAACCTGTCAGCCAAATCCTGCTGCAGCATCTGCCCCAGCTCACAGAGTTCTCCAGTTCAATGAGCATAACCAGCAAGAGCAGTTGACAGGGAGGGCAGGAGGGGCCTGGAGAAGTTACCCCAGAATAAGCCCAGGGGAGCCCTTCACTGCAACGTGGAAAATGTTTGTCCAGTGTCCATCTGCTGCAGGGCAGGGAATGCTCTTCCAGCACATCTCTGCTCAGCCATGAACGGGGGCCCTTTCCCTTCCCCTCCATTGTGTTTGGTTTCTTTTTTTAAACATTTCCCAAGATTAACTTTCCCCATCACAGCCCCTGCCTTACCAGGGGCTGCAAACCCTGAGCAGAAGTACTCACAGAATCACAGAGTTACTGAGGCTGGATAAGACCTCTGAGATCATCAAGTCCAGCCTGTGACCTGACACCACCACATCACTAAATGCCACATCCAGCCTTTCCTTGAACACCCCCAGGGATGGTGACTCCACCACTGCCCTGGGGAGTCCATCCCAAGGTCTGATTCGTGCACGTGAGCCTGGCTGAGAACACCTCAAGGGAGCAACACCAGCCCCATCAGCAGCACAAGATTCCCAGCCAGCACTGAGCACTGGGAGAAGCACCTCTCCTTGGACACAGGCTGGGGGGAGAGAGGCTGGAGAGCAGCCCTGAGGAGAAGGACTTGGGGTGGGAGGAGATGAGAAGCTGGACATGAGCCCCCAGTGAGGGCTGGAGCCCAGAGGGGCAGTTGTGTCCTGGGCTGCATCACAAGAAGTGTGGCCAGCAGGGCCAGGGAGGGGATTCTGCCCCTCTGCTCTGCTCTGGTGAGACCTCCCTGGAGTGTTGTGTCCAGCTCTGGGGTCCCCAGCACAGGAAGGACACGGAGCTGTTGGAGAGGGGCCAGAGAAGTGCCCTGGAGATGCTGGGAGGGCTGGAGCAGCTCTGCTCTGGAGCCAGGCTGGGAGAGTTGGGGTGTTGAGCCTGGAGAAGAGAAGGCTCCAGGGAGAGCTGAGAGCAGCTTCCAGGGCCTGAAGGGGCTCCAGGAAAGCTGGGGAGGGGCTTGGGACAAGGGCAGGGAGGGATGGGAGCAGGGGGAAGGGTTTCCAGCTGGCAGAGGGAGCTGGAGCTGAGATGGGAGGGAGAAATTCTG
>NW_009954496.1:259807-264162 GCF_000747805.2 Chaetura pelagica
ATCCCTGGGGGTGTTGAAGGGCAGGTTGGATGGGGCTTGGAGCAGCCTGGGCTGCTGGGAGGTGTCCCTGCCCATGCAGAGATTTGGAACAATATGATTTTTAAGGTCCCTTGCAACCATTCTGTGATTCCATGATTCAGTGACACACCTTCCCACACCCCAGTCCTCCATGTGCTCCATATTCACCTCCAGGTCACCACAAACTGCCAGAGACACCTCATGCTGTTGGCTAAACATTCACCCACAGCCCCTGATACCATCACCAGCAGTCCCTGCACTGCTCCCCTTTCCCTTGCATACCTCTTACCAAAAATTCCCAACATCAAAGCAGTCTCAGGAACAGGCCACCATGATTCCTGTCACTCCAACAATCCCACCACTGCCTCTCTAAGCCAAGATCAGCCTGAACTTCCCACAGACACGACGTTTCAATATCCTTTTCCAAGTATCAGGCAAGCTGCTACAGGCAGCATCTCACTCCTGATGCCTTGTTGGGTGCCAAGGAAAAAAATCTTCAATTAATTGGCCTCCCATGAGCCCTTTTTTTTGTTGGTTTCTGTTTGGTTTGTTTTTTTTCCTAGTTGTATTTTTAACCTTCCACTCCTGGGGCTGCAGCACAGGGAGCAAGGCCAGAGCCACATCAGTTTGGATGAGGAATCCCTGAGCTCTGAGATGAGCTCCTAATTAGTCTTGAAATCCTTCCCCTGGCAGGTGAAGCAAAATCATCTTGGGAGGCTCCCAGATTCATCCTCTCTCCCATATCCCTATGTTTCCATACCCCTCTGAGCATCTTCAGCAGCCCCTGGCTGAGGATGAGTTTGTCAAGCTGACCTGGAGACTCGAGTCCCAGCCAGCCTGGAGCTTTGGGGACACCAACCAGCCCAGAACTGTGGGTCCCATGGGGACAACCAGCCAGCCTGGAGCTTTGGGGACACCAACCAGCCCAGAACTGTGTGTCCCATGGGGACAACCAACCAGCCTGGAGCTATGGGGACACCAACCAGCCCAGAACTGTGTGTCCCATGGGGACAACCAGCCAGCCTGGAGCTTTGGGGACACCAACCAGCCCAGAACTGTGGGTCCCATGGGGACAACCAGCCAGCCTGAAGCCATGGGTCCCACAGGGACACCAGCCAGCCTGGAGCTATGGGTCCCATGGGGACAAGCCCAGCTACTCTGGCCCCAGGGATCCCAGGGTGCTCAGAGAAGGAGCAGGTGCCTGTGGCGTGGGGACCGAGGCAGCTGCCACAAGGTGGCACTGGCACCTTGTCACCCAGCCCTGTGGCTCCAGCCCGGAGCCCCAAGGTGGGACACCCGGGCCATCCCCCCAGCCCTGCTGCAGGCTCTGGTCCCAGTTTAACTGTGGGGATGAACGGGAGGAGCTGCTGATGGATGATAATGACAAAAATCACCACCAGAGCTACGTCTGCCAGGAGGGTGTCCTGGATTGGGGTTTTATGGGTTAGGGAAAAGCAAAATTGTAATTATTTTAATGACCTGCCACCCTGTAACAGGGTTGTCCCCCCTGGCCATGGCAGCAGAAGGAACCCTGAAGTCACTAGATCCATGCCAACCTCCCTGTGTCCTGGCAGGGCTGGTGGCCACCAGGAGAGGCAAGAAGGACCATATCACAGGGGGGGTTTTGGGGTTCCACGCTCCCCATCCACCACCTGTCCCAGCAGAGGGACCCCCATCCTGGCCCTGCCACGAGTGGCTGTTCCACAGCTCATCCCACTGGAGGAGGGATCAGTATGAGAGGAGGACAAGCACCGTGGAGGTGGAGAAGACCTGAGCACGGTGTGTGGTTGCACAAACCAACCCTGTGGAGGTTTGAAGTCCTGGCTGTCCCCACCTGGCCCCATTCCCCTGATTTATTTGCAGATAGAGGGTTTATTTTCTTTTCCCAGCCCTGGAACCACAAGACAAACACACTGAAGCCTCTCAGGCTACTTCCCTCTTGGACCAGGTGCCCGGGGGGAACGTTGGTGGCTTTTGTCCCTGCACCCCTGGGAAGTCCCACTGGCACCAACCACCCGGCTCAGGCCTCACGGTGGGTTTAGCTCCCCAAAACCCCCTGCCTCGGTTTTGTGCTCGGGCTGAGCACATGGGGAAGTCAGGACGTGGCTCTCTGAGCTGCTGCCAGCCCCCTGCCTCGGCTGTGCCAAGATTCCCAGCCCTGCCCCAAACGCCCTCACGTCCCCTGTTGTTTTATGGCTCAGGCTTTGGCGTCAGCGCAGACGTGTCCGAGCCCCCGGGGCCAGCTCCTCTGCCTGCAATTAAACACATTAACTATGCCATTAAGGGACAGGTTAACACGTGCGAGGGGCCTGGGCGCTGCCCCACGGCTTGTTTTGAAGGATGGGGACATTGGACTGTCCTGGCCATGAGCCACTTCACGAGCCAGTCCCAAAGCAGAACCCGAAGCCAAAGGAGCCCGAGCAGGACCTGGGAACATCCCCTTCCCTTGCCCCCGTGGAAAACACATTTGGGACCTGCGGTACAAAAGGCCAAAGCTGCAAGTCGACGACAGCAGGAGGGGAAGGAAGCAGGAAAAACTTCGGCATCACCATCCGGAGCCCGGAGGGACCTCGTGGGGGGACGTGGGGCCGGATGCAGCGCCCGGGCTGCGCTCCCGGGCTGTGCCCGCGGCTCCGGGGATGCTCCCGGGGCTGGCAGCAAGGACAAGGTGGGGAAGGGGGTTGGTTTTTAAATGGAGAGAGGGGGGAGACTGAGGTCAGACAGCAGGAAGAAATTCTTCACTCGCAGGGTGGCGAGGAACTGGGATGGGTTGTTGGTGCCCCGTCCCTGGAGGTTTTAAGGCCGGGTTGGAGGAGGTTTTGTGCAACCTGATGGAGTGGGAGGTGTCTCTGCTCGTGGCAGGGAACTTTAAGGTCCCTTCCAACCTTTATGATCCTAAGGAGAAAGCATGTCCTATCCTGGGACAGGAGCTGTGATGCCACTGAGGGGTGGATGGCCCTCCATGTCCCCTTGGCAGGACACAGGGAGCAGGTTTAGCCTCTCCTGGGCACCCCACGGGTCTCCCCTGACTCGGACTTTTGC
Source organism: Chaetura pelagica (assembly GCF_000747805.2). Taxonomy (NCBI): domain Eukaryota; kingdom Metazoa; phylum Chordata; class Aves; order Apodiformes; family Apodidae; genus Chaetura; species Chaetura pelagica. The sequence continues at coordinate 262,868 of NW_009954496.1, forward strand.
TCGGAGAAGAAGCAAACGTGACCCCACTGGAACCCACCACCTGCTTTAATTCCCCACCAGGAAAATGAGGCCCAGCCCAGCTCCAGAATTACAGGGGTTTAGCACCAGGAAAGCCCACTAGCCCATGTCACAAAAGGTGCTGCCAGCCCGTGGAGGTTCAACGCTGGCAGATCCAAGCAGGGAAATGGTGGATTCTCCTCTTTGAAGACCCCTGCCAGGCTGGGAAAGGAGCTGCCTCTGCCATCCCCATCTCCCCAGAGTTCAGCCAGGGTGGGTCTGTGGGACTGGGACCTACTTGTGGGTGTCACCCTGAGAGCTCCTCTTTAAGGTCCCTTCCAACCTTTATGATCCTAAGGAGAAAGCATGTCCTATCCTGGGACAGGAGCTGTGATGCCACTGAGGGGTGGATGGCCCTCCATGTCCTCTTGGCAGGACACAGGGAGCAGGTTTAGCCTCTCCTGGGCACCCCACGGGTCTCCCCTGACTCGGACTTTTGCTCGGAGAAGAAGCAAACGTGACCCCACTGGAACCCACCACCTGCTTTAATTCCCCACCAGGAAAATGAGGCCCAGCCCAGCTCCAGAATTACAGGGGTTTAGCACCAGGAAAGCCCACTAGCCCATGTCACAAAAGGTGCTGCCAGCCCGTGGAGGTTCAACGCTGGCAGATCCAAGCAGGGAAATGGTGGATTCTCCTCTTTGAAGACCCCTGCCAGGCTGGGAAAGGAGCTGCCTCTGCCATCCCCATCTCCCCAGAGTTCAGCCAGGGTGGGTCTGTGGGACTGGGACCTACTTGTGGGTGTCACCCTGAGAGCTCCTGCCCGACAGGAGCCGTGGTCCCCACGCTGCTCACACCAGGGCTGGGCACCTCCGTGGGGACACCAGGCAGAGAGTTTCCCATCCCATCTGGGCCTGGCCCGGCTGGCAGAGCTGCCCCATCCCACAGGCAGTTGGGACGTGTCCCCAAACCCACAGCAGCTCCCCCAGGGTGTGGGAGGGGGGGGGACACAAGGCACCCAGGGGCCAAGCTCAGATCATGGAGACCCTGTTCTTGATGTAGACGTGGTACGGGTCGCTGCGCTTCTCCACTTTCCGGGAGCGGGTGTAACCCAGGATCAGGCTCCCCACCGTGGCAGCAAAGAGAGTCATGACGAAGAGGATGTACATGTAGGCGTTGTCGTTGCGGCCGGGCCGGGGGGCGCGGGCGCTGGAGTTGCGGGGGGCGGCGGGAACGGGGCGCTGGGCAGGGCTCAGCACCGCCCCGTGCAGCGTCTGGGTCAGGGGGCGCAGCAGCGC
>NW_009954496.1:264324-264710 GCF_000747805.2 Chaetura pelagica
GAAGTGAGGGACAGGCTGCCCAGAGAGGGGGTGGAGGCCCCAGCCCTGGAGACATTCATGGTCAGGCTTGATGGGGCTCTGAGCAACCTGATCCAGTCATAAAGGCCCCTGTGCACTGCAGGGGGGCTGGGCTAGATGAGCTTTAAAAGTGCCTTCCAGCCCCACACATTTCTATCATTCTATGAAGTGGGGGCATCCAAGCCCTTTGCAGCAGCCCCCTCCCCAGATTGCACTCCCTCCGTGGACAGAATCAAGCCCCCAGAGCCTGGGGGGCAGCTGCCTGTCCCCCTCCCCTCCCCAGAGCTGGGGACAACTGGGGGACACAGCTGTCCTGGGGGGCTGGGATGGCTGAGTTCAAAGCCTGCTCCCCCCCAGGGAAGGGGGAT
>NW_009954496.1:264889-265568 GCF_000747805.2 Chaetura pelagica
CCCCCAGAGCCGGGGGGTCTGCTGCCTGTCCCCCTCCTCTCCCCAGAGCTGGGGACAACTGGGGGACACAGCTGTACTGGGGGGCTGGGATGGCTGAGTTCAAAGCCTGCTCCCCCCCAGGGAAGTGGAGTGGCACCCGAGGGACCCCAGGGGGGCTGGTTTGGGGGGCTGGTCTGGGGTCCCCCACCCTAACTAACAGCTCCAGGACTGACCCTGCCATCCATCAACCCCACTCACTCCAGGTGAGGTCCCCCGGGGTGAGCAGGGACCCCTTTTTCTCCCTGTTGGTCCTAGTCTGGGGCCAAGAGCCACCACCACCCTGGCAGGGGGGCAACAAGGACCCATCCCAAGGTGTCACTGCCCTAACCCCCCACCCCACCACCCCTGGAATTTCTCTCCCCATGGGTCCCAGACCCCCTGTGTCTCCCCCTGCTCCAAGACACAGCCCCCCTCTTGCCAGCCCACCCTGCACCCCCATGTGCCCCCTGCACCCTCCTGTGTCCCTGTGCCTTGCCAGGACCTTGGAGCAGCTGGGGACAGGAAGGGACACGGGGACACAGCACCCCACGTCTCCCAACTTTTTGGGGCACACCAGCCCCACCAACCAGTGCTGTCCCTCGGGGTACCTCCCCCCTGTCCCCCCCCCCCGCCCCTGCCGCCCCCGCAGCTCCTCCCCACG
>NW_009954496.1:266666-268456 GCF_000747805.2 Chaetura pelagica
AGCTGGGAGAAAAGGAGGCTGAGGGGGGGTCTGATCAGGGCTTGTAAGTATCTCCAGGGGGGTCAGGAGGTGGGGCCAGACTCTGCTCAGGAGTGCCCAGGGACAGGACAGGGGGCAATGGGCACAAACTGGAGCACAGGAGGTTTGACCTGAATGTGAGAAAATAGTTCTTGCCTGTGAGGGTGGCAGAGCCCTGGGACAGGCTGCCCAGGGAGGCTGTGGAGTCTCCATCCCTGGGGACATTCCAACCCCACCTGGATGTGTCCCTGTGGGATCTGCTCTGGGGGATCCTGCTCTAACAGGGGGGTTGGACTGGGTGATCTCCAGAGGTCCCTTCCAACCCCACCCCTCTGTGGTTCTGTGATCTGGATGCAGAGCTGCTCCCAGCCCCCCCTGGTAGGTGCCTCCAGCACAGGTCCTGGGTCTGCTGGCAACAGGGGTGACTCAGAAGTGGTTGTGGCCATGTCATGCACCAACGTGGGGAGGAGGTTTGGAGACCCCTGCCCAGGCACTGCCCCTCCTGCCCACACCCCAGGAGAGCCAGGAGCATCCCCGAGGGGCAGCAGGCAGCACTGGGCAGCTCACCCTCAACCTGGCTCCTTCCCCCTCTAGAAACCTGTCCCCTAACACCCAAGTGTCCATCCACCCAGAGAGCCCAGGGCACGCACCCCAGTGCCATCAGGACCCCCGGGTGGCTGTGCCTCTTCACCCAGGATGGCTCCTGTGAGCCCACACGGATGCTGGAGCTGGGGCAGTGATTTTGGAGGAGCCAACACCACCCACATGGACCACGGGGACACCTCCAGCACCACAGACCCAACACTGGGAGCAGGTTCCCATCACCCAACCCAACATGTTCCTGTGATGTCCTGGATAGTCGTGGCTCCTCTCCTTGGACACCCCAGCCCCCTTTCCCCTCTTCCCAGCATCATTCTGGTGACCTTTAAACCACCATTCACAGCCTCTGAGCAGTGACCTTCCCACCTGCCCAGACACCACAGCGAGGACCTTTGCCATGCCAGGATTCACCCAGGAACAGGGCAAGAGAAAGGTCATTATTGATGAAGTCTTAAAAGTAAATAAACAAAGGATTGGGAGCTTGAAGTTCACAGCAACTTTATAGAAAATCTGCCTCTTCCCAAGGGAAGGATGCTCGACCAACCAGTCCCTCCTCCCCTTGTCCAAGGGGTCCACGAGGTTTCAACCAATGGTTGGATGTTTTTGAGGGACAGAGGCAGAAACCTCCACAAAAGCACCTGTTGGAGCATCTCCCCAGTGAGCCAAGGGGACGTGGCAGCCCCGGAGGTCTGAGCTGAGGGCTGGAGCCCCGTGGGGCTGGGGAGAGGAGCCCCCCCATTGGAGCTCTGGGTGTTTCAAGCAACAGCCCAAACCTCTTTGCCAGCGCTCAGGCACAGTCTGCAGGCACAGGCAGCTTCTGTCTGCAGCCAAGCTGAAGGTTTGGGGCACCCAAGCCCAGGTGCCACAGCTCTCCTAGTCCCCAGGGTCTTCCGAAAAGACCAAAGAGCTGTCAAACACCTCCTGGAAGGAGTCGAGGAAAGGCTGGAGGACGTGGTCGACGGTGACGAGCCTGCCCAGCTCCTGGCTCAGGGAGGTGACCCCTTTCCCCTCCAGCCCGCAGGGCACGATGTGGTCGAACCAGGTGAGGTCGGTGCAGCAGTTCAGAGCCAGCCCGTGGGACGTGATGTGGTTCCCACAGTGCACCCCTGGGGGGCAGGGAGAGCAACCAGCTGTCAGCACCCGGCCCCAGGGGCACCCCCTGCCCCAGGGAC
>NW_009954497.1:0-62711 GCF_000747805.2 Chaetura pelagica
CCACTGTGATGTCATGACGAAACCTTCCATTCAAGAGGCCATACCCGCCCTCCCACTGTGATGTCATGACGAAACCTTCCATTGAAGAGGCCATACCCGCCCTCCTGCTGTGATGTCATGGCCCTACATTCCATGAAATTTGCTCCCTTCTCCACTGATACCGTCGATCCATTTTAGAAAGCCAGTAGGTTTGTCAGGCAGGACTTAAATTTGCTCCCTTCTCCACTGATATGGTCGATCCATTGTAGAAAGCCAGTAGGTTTGTCAGGCAGGACTTACTCCTAGTTAAGCAATGTTGGCTGTCCTGAATCACCTCCCTGTCCTCTATGTGTCTTAGCATGTCTTCCGTGACGATCTGCTCCATGGTCTTCCCAGACACAGAGGCAATGTTGACAGATCTGTAGTTCGTGGGGTCCTCCTTTCTAACCTTTTAAAAAATGGGCGTATTTCCTTTCTTCCAGCACTAGGGACTTCCCCTGACTGCCATGACTTTTCAAATATCATGGACAGTTGCTTGGCAGCTGCATCAGGCAATTTCTTCAGGACTCTGGGATGCATCTCATCATGTCCCATGGACTGTGTATGTTCAGGTTCCTCAGATGGTCATGAAGCTTGTCCTCACTTATGGTGGGAGGGACTTTGTCTCCCTAGTCTCCATCTCGTGGGCCATCAACTTCAGAGCTGTGAAGAGAGAGGTTGCCAGTGAAGACTGAGGCAAAATTGTTGGTGAGAATCTGAGCCTTCTCCTCATCTCTTGTTACTAGTTCACCACTGTTACTCACCGGGTTGGGGGGGTAAGCTTTCTCTAACCTTCCTTTTCTGGTTTACATACCTGTAGAAGTCCTTCTTGGTTTTCTTTACATCCCTTGCCAAGTTCAGCTCCAGCTGCGCTTTGACCTTCCTGACCTCATCCCTACACAACTGAGCAACGTTCCTACACTCTTCCCAGGATACCTGTCCCCACTTACACTCCTTGTGTAGTTCCATCTTGCCTTTTAGTTTGTCCAGCAGGTCTCAACTCAGCCATGCTGGTCTCTTGCCTTCCTACCCAATTTGCCTATTTCTCTCTTTATCTTTTTTAATAAGCCCTACTGTTCTCCATTTCTGGCAGTCAAATTTCTGTTCTTTCTAGGTTTTTCATCAGTTATTTGGGAGCTTTGCTGCTGGTTTTGTTTTGTAGCGTTTGTATAATCTTCTCCCTACTGCTTATTGGGATTTGAGCTTTATATGCTTGGGATCTTTAATTACCATTTTTTGGCATCTTAACATCTTGAGTTAATTTAAGCAGATGAAAGAGGTAAGGTCTTAAATATTCTTGATAGCCAGATGCTCCTACATTTTGCATGCAGAAATCTTCCAGCTGCTGTCACACTGATAAATGAACTGAGTTCTGAATGTGTCCCCTGTTTAGTTTAATGGCCGAGTCTTCAGGTATTCCAAACCCCATGTTCTGTCCCTGCATTGAAGTGCATAGGCCTAATAGCTGGGAAGCTTCATATTTCTTAGTTTAGAATATAGTACATTTCTGGTTTAGTGCGGTCAGAAGTAGTTAATCTTAAATATTTGTGAGTATCTTCAGACTTAAACTCCAAACACAAAATCTTTCAACTGCTTCAGAAGCAAGCAAGGAGGAGCAGCTTATTTCAGTAGCTGTCTTTTGAACTCTTGAATTGAAAATTTAATTTCTTGTCACCTCTGTTCCCTAGAATAATAATTCGAATTTGTTATGATTTTGCTGTCAAAACTGCCACACTTTTGTGTTTATATAGATATTTCAGCTAGATGTTGTTGTTTTATTCCAACCTTTGCAAACAACCTTAAGAAATCTACAGCAGTTACTATATTGTCTGATAGTATTTATGGTAAGGACAGGTATCAAAATACACATACTGTCCTGCTCTAGGAATGTCCCACAGTCAGGATATACAGAGTACCTGCTGTCACTTGGGTAAAGCCTGGAGATTGTTGACATTTAAGCTGGAAGGTAATGCAGCATGTAGGAGCAAAATTTGAAAGACATTACCAAACTTGTTATCATCATACTAGTGGAATAATTGCTGTAAAATACAAGACATTAGATACCATAAAGATTTCAGTGTTGCTTAATGACTTAGAAATACAAAAGGAGGGAAATCCCATGGGTTTAAGCACATCCAAAATCTGTGCCAAGGTGCAATTTGGAAAGATGCCATTTAACCTCCAGGAAAAAATCCTGCCAGAAGCTTGGGCTAATAACAGTGTTCAGACTCACTGCCTAAGCAAATAGACTTTACAGTCTATTGGATGATGATGATGATACATACAAATATATTAACAAATCTTAATGGGATAATACCAACATCTTACTCCTACATACGACTGAAAATAAACAGAGCACTTACCATAAAGGAGCAGAGAGAAGCTATCCAGCCCCTGTATTGCTGTTCTTGCCATCCTGATTTCCTAGGGAAAACAGATCTATGCAGTTTTATCTTGCTGACTGTCCTCATTTGATACATTCAGAACCCACTGGCCACGTTCACCCAAACTTAAACAGGGGCGTAACTTGCCTCTAAGATTATTAGAGTTTTTCTATGTTTGTGAAAAAGCTGGATAGATAAGGAGAAGAGAAATTCAACAGCCCCAGTTTGTGTCTCCTGCATTAAAACGTTTGTATTATTACGTAACAGAAAACTCAACCTTGAGGGGTAAGGGGAGAGGGAACCATTAAATGCCCCAAGAGCAGAAAGTACTTCAGCTGCAGCTTGCAGTCAGCTGAGACACTAATTGGTTGGAAGCCAGGCCTCCCTAAATCTTACGTGTGCAAAACTCCTGATTTAGTTATATCACCATGATCCTTAAAACTTCTGCTTACAGCACACACATTTAGAATCTGTTTTGCTATTCCCAGTAACTTTTTATAACTTTCGATTTCTCTTCATATGTTCTTTTGTACTTAGAGCTATTACTACCTTTCCACTGTTGAAATATCCATGTATATACAGGGTAAATTCTGCTGCCATTGTCAATGTGAGACACTGTCATAGTCCACTTTTGTCCCATATTGAACTTAGCAGTATGATTTTCTTTCATGAGAAGCCTACAGGAACCACCAGCCTGTGAACTGACTAAACCCCATCCCCTGTTCCCCTGTGCTGCTGGGGGGAAGGAGGGAGAGAAGCCGGGAACAAAGTGATTTGGGCCTGGGAAGAAGGGAGGGGTGGGGTAGCATATGCAAGCCCTGCTCTGTGTGTGTCTGTGTCCTGTGTGTGCTTGATCAGTGTGAAATTATTATTTTTCTCCAAGCTGAGTCTGTTTTGCCTGGAACCTTAATCGGTGAAGAACCCTCCTGGTCTTTTGTCTCCCATGAGCTTTGTCCTCCCCATCCCAGTGTCTCTGTGTGGGGGGGATGCAGTGACTGAGCAGCCACGGGGCTGGTTCTCTGTCTTGGGCCCAAACCACAGCACTTTGCTTACAAATGGGGTGCTCACATAATGGAGTACTTGCAACTTTTCCTACTTGTAGATACATTTTAAAAAATAGAGAATGTTTAATTAACAGCTTTCGAGCTCACCCGAATGAAGAATTGGGTCCTTCCTTCCTGAATTTCTGGTGTTGCACTTCCCCATGGCAGGGAGGCACCTCTCCCAGGCTCTGCTGTGCTGGTCACTGTGCCAACAGGTATCAGACAGTTTGCCAGGGAGCCCAGGAGCCTCAGCCCCAGCAGGAACGGGCACAGCCCCTGCTGCGGGGCTGCCAGGGCACAGGGAGCCCTGGCTGCCCCTCAGGACCAGCCAGCCTGGCTGGGGCCACAGCGGGCAGGGCAGGGCCCACTGCCCACAGATCAGGCTCCACCGCATCCAGAGCATCATGCAAACCCACAGAAAGGAGGCCCGTCCAAGGGGCTGGGATCTGCGGGGCCCATGGTTGTGATGGAGCTGCAGATCAGCACTGTAACAGCCAGGCACAGACCCCTTGCGTGGGGCTTATGTAGAGCTCCTGGGCCCAGGGTTGTGTGAAGCCGCAGGTGGGGCTGGTTAGGGCCGTCAAGGCCTGTCAGTGCACCTGAAAAGCTCTTCCAGTGTTCAGGAGGGGAAGGTGAGAGTGGTTGTAAGACGTGCTTGGAGGTGCTGTGGAGAGCTAATGTAGCAAAAGGCAGAGAAAAGCATGTTTCCATAAGCCAGCTGTGTGAACAGCTGCATCTTGTCTGATTTTATCTTTTTAATAAAAAGATCCGAATGCCACGTAAGTAACGGAAATTGCTGCAAACCCTCCGTGCCCATAGGATCAGTGCATTGCAGGAGCTGTCACGGTCGATACCGAAGGATGAGAAAAAGAGTGTCGAGAAGTGGCATTGCAGACAAGTCTGGAAGGTTGTTTTTTTAAATGATTTTGTCCATAATGCATAGTGAAAGACAGCATGAATGTGTTTGTGGAGGAAGGAGTAAATAGGCGATGGAAATGGATGTTGCTAGTTGATGGAGGGATCAGGCTGTACCAACTTACACAGATGAATGTTAAGAGCTCTAGTATCTTGTTCAGGAGGTGATGAATAACGGGAGCAAGTGGACATATAAGAGGTCTAGCACATTCTTGTTGCTGACAAGGAATATAATTATTAATGGTAGATTTTTATGCTGAGAGTTATGTTCTGGAAGAACTGCCTGGTAAGTCGTGGCAGCATTGTCGGTAGAGGTTAAGCATCTGGACACAAGGTTCAGTAGGTGACTGAGACTATTTCAAAGTCTACTTTGTTTCTTCGGAGTGCACTATTCCAAGCAAATGAAACCTCGTTCCTGTTCTTTCCTCCTCCATACAATTTACATCTTTTTCTCCAAAATATCTCTTGGATTAAAGAGCATTTCAGCCTCATAACTCAAATACAGGGCAGATGGTGCCCTTTCAGAATGTAAATAAGGTATCAGCATGTTGTCACCTGTAAGTGCAGTGATTAGAGCAGTTCTGCAGTGCAGTCACTGGGATGTCAGAAACAGAGGAGAGACTTTACTTTAGCAAATACTGTGTAAAGCACTTTTGGAAACTGGTTAATGCTGCTCTTTGGCTTGCTGCAGTGCACCTGGCAGAAAATTAATTATTAGAGTGAGAAACGAACACCAAGGTACTGTGGGTTAGAAAAAAAGTAAAAAAAAGTAATTGGTTTCACCATGTAGTAGGTGAAGGAATTTGAGGGAATGTAACATATCCACAGCTGGCAGGCTTAATTTGCCAGCTTTTAGCATGGCTTTAGATGATAATGGGGCTCAGCGTGAATGTGAAGAATATACTGCCTTTATCAACATTAAGGACTACAAAAATATGAATACTCTATTTTCTTGAAGTGAAGACAAGGTGGTCAGATGCAGTCTGCTCCTAAGTTGAATGCAATATGGACAATATATGCATACATTTCCCATTTCTTTTGTACTACTATTGCCATTATCATTTAAACATTACATTAACATATTGCTCAAGTGAGTAATTGTTTCCGTTACTGAAACAATTCCATTTTGTATTTTCTTCCTAAAAGGGGTAGAAAGGTTAAGAGTTTGAATTATAATTTAGATGAAACAGTATTATTTAGGTTCCATTTAAGGAAAAAATGGTGACATTTCTACTGTTAACCCAGAAAAAACTGTAGCAGTTAAGAAAATGAAGTATCCAAGTATGAAGTAAGCACTAAACTCAAGTAGTCTGGAGCAAAAGACCTCACATTACCAGAAGAGATAATTTTTAAAAGAAGTCAAGCTTTGTATGAGCAAGGAGAATACAGCAGGGAAAGAAAAATGCAAACACTGGAGTTGTTTTCACAGGTTTTGCAGAGAGAACAAGATAATGGAAAAATCTACTAATTGATAAAGGGAAATAGCACACAGGGAAATAGCACTTGAGAAGACGGTGTTTGAGTTTAAAATGTTTTACTGAGAGGAATGCATCCTTGTTTTAGTCAATGTTTTTTGGATCTGCCTCTGTTTTGCATCTCTTGAAATTCAGCAATAAAGACTCCATTTTGGAGAGCTGTACCATTCCAGATCTTGACAGATGTGTTTGTTTCCTCTGTGTATTCAGGAGGATGCTTTACTGGTGATGGATTGTTTTGACAGGTTTTTTTTTCCCTTGTACCGTGTATTAAGTTTTCCTGGTGCACAGGCATGTTAATGGTGTCTTACCCCCAAAATACATTTCAGAGCACAGTTAGAGGAATTTAGAGTCAGTGAGCTAATCAAGCTGAATAAAAATTAATGAACAACACTGGTGAAAGGATCAGGTTGAATTCGCTAAGAAACTCTCCTATTGTAATGGATCAAATTACTTTAATGATCTGTTAATATCTATGTTTATTTATTTATTTATTTAAACAGAGATGGAATCAGACAGTTACAGGGTAAGTCTAAAAACTAGCAAGATAGAAGAGCTGAGGCTGTACTTGCATGAGCAGCTGAGCTGGCCAGACAGCACCCTGCCTCTAAAAATGAGAGGTCTCATCACCCTGCTGTCCTGCCTTGCTGCCAGCCACACTGCCTTGCCCCTTCCTTGGAGGTTGCTCTGATACCCAGGAGACCTTTCCCTTGGCAGGATCCACTTCCTGACAAGTTCCTCTTTGTACCTGCTTATTGTATGGGGGTTGGACTGAACAACCTTTAGAGGTCCCTTCCAACCCAAGACATTATAAATGCTGAGGGTATTTCCACCTTTCCATTTTTATCTGCATATGAAATAGCTGTTTTAAAGGGGACTTGCTTCTTTCATTACAGCTGGTCTGTGTGGGCTGTAGCACACACCTCTGATTATATCAACTGCCTGGAAAGGGAATTGCTTTGCCTTACCCAGCAGGGCTGTGGTTACTGACTATACCCAATGCTGCAGTAAGGAGTAGGGATTAAAGCTAAATGAAACCTAGCTTTTGACTTATTTTCCCCCTAAGGAAAAAAAGAGAAAACAGAAAAAAAATAAATAATGTTTTGGATCAAACCAAAGTGAGTAATTTTTTCCAGCTTGACTTCAAGAGATCTTACACCAAGAAAGTTAGAGGAACAGTTTTAAATTACAGGTTTTGTAACAGTTCCTCCATTTTCCATGATTACATATAGATATAGATATATATTTGTTCTGCCATGCTGCACAGCATTTCAGTGAATAGCAGCACTTTGGTTAAGGTACAGACTGCAATTCAGGCAAGGTTGGGTACCTGCTTCTCTCCTGTAGCAGTGTTTCATTGTTGGAGAATTCATCAACACAGCCAAATTACGTGCAAAGTTAATTATAGTTAGAAGACTTCATGTACAAATTATGAACACAAAGTGCTGAATTATTGCTCAAAAACTGCCTTTAAAAAGAAGAATGAAATCATACTACTCAAGAAGTCAATTTTTATTTTAAACTTCTACACATTTCAGAAAATTTTACTGTATTTTTATTCTAGAAAATCTTGGGTTCTTACTGCTCCAATATTGCCTTATGTGCATATTTTCTCAATCTGTAAAAGTGTGTCTGTGTCAATGTAGAATTCAGGTTATTTTATGAAAAGTAAACCCAAATTTTTCTTTCCAGCAGCTGACATCAATCATGCGCTGCCCTACCCCCTCATAACCTTTACTGCTAAACAATGTTCCAAAAGGAAATTTATTAGATCACCTGTTTAGATTCTCTGACATCATTCTGTCATGGCAATGAAGTGATTTACATGGAAAAATGTATTACCTCTGCTTTTAGACAAAATGAGTTTATGATGATTAATGGTTTTACTGCAGGTATGAGAGAAACTGGAAATGGCTGGCCTTCTTAAAGTGAAACAGGACCTGTGCTCAGTTTTCCTCCTTATTTTCTTCACCTATTGTGAAATGGTTTTGAGCAAATTAAAATGCAGAAATTACGTCTTGTAACTGAAGTAAGCTATAAATGCAGGGTATCCATGGTAACATCACTACATAAGTGGAACTAGAGACAAAAGGCAGAAAGCAATTAGCTTGGAGCACAGAGTCTATGGTATCATGAGGGTGGGGGACCAAGAACACATATTCCATGAGCAGTCATAGTCATTGAGGGAGCGAGATGCTTGATTTAGGGAAGAGTGGGCTAAAGGGTGATCATCCCTCTTGATCAGCATTTTTATGATTCTGTGATGTCATTGACTTTGTGTAGAGGACTGAATACACAGTATGGTCATATGGATGGTGAAATAGTATTTTAACAAGAAAGCAAATAATATTTTCTGATACATGCCTTAAGATGACACTTGAAACACTTCTTGTAGCTTTGTAAGAGTTTTTTCCTTAGATGACATACAAATATCATCATACATGAAGGCCTAGTATGATGGCCTAAACTAGGATGAGAAGATGATGGTGAATAAGAACTCTGAAGTATTTTCTTTACGTATGCTTACTGAACTAAAAAACAAAGGTCATCAAGACAAAAGCTGTTCAAATACTTAAATTTAAGAAAAATCTAAAAGTGGCATTTTTTCTAGAGGTCTTATGAACAAATTCAGTCTGATAAGAAGTAGGCAGAAGTCAAGGTGAACACTGCTGGCAATTTAATCTGCATGGAAGCTTTGCATCAGTCACAGGGCATGATATTTAGGAATGAAAAGAGAATAACTCTGTATGATAGATCAAGTGTGCTTTGTTGTGGGACCCAGTAGGGACCACTAGGACACTTAATTGCAGCCTGTGGTGAATGCTGGGGTACAGAGTAAGTACTGTTGTGTTCCCTCAGTGGAGCTGGGATGTGCAGGAGGTCAATGTGTTGAAATGTGGAAAATTAACTATCAGGGGAAGATGAAAACTATACGAACTTAGAGTCATTGTTTGCCCTTGCTGACATGTACGGGACAACTGTCTCTGAGGACATGTAGCCATAGAAAATCACTTGCTGTTGGATTCTGTGCCTGAAACACATTTGTGGGTAAAAGTGTATTTAAAGTAGTAATTAAAAATACACTTAGGCAAGTCATGCTAATGTTTCCAAGAAGACAGAAGTATTACAGCAAGCATTTTAACTGTGTTATTCTGATAACTAATCCACATCTTGCATTAGGCATATACTGAATTTAGCATTCTATTGCAGTTCTTTATATGCAGTCTTGAAATTTCAGCACTATCCTTCATTGATTCCTGCTAGCAGTACAGACACTTGAGACGTCTTCAAGGTAGTATCATCTTTCCTGAATTACACAGTTGTTTATCAGGAACCATGTACTCTTGTCCTCCTATTCTTTGTTTAAATGGCTTGGCTTCTCCTCTGATACGGGTTATTGATGTTCAGTTCCCTGCTGTGTGTAATTTCTTCATCTGGCTATTTGTTTTCTAACAGGAATGATTTCCTTGGAGGAACAGCTATACAAGAGTGGAAGGAGGTTTAACACATCAGTAGGCAGTGCAGATACAAAAGGATATTTTGTTCTCTGGAGTACCTCTGCTTCAGCCTCTCCTTCCTGTCATCAACAGCAATTGTTTGTGACTGAGTGTATATTTGTAGTGTTGTGTTTGGTGGTTTGTTTTGTTGTTGTGTTGTTTTTTTTTTTAACCAGAGTGAAATCTGTATTGACCTAAATCATCACTTGCATGTAATTTCCCCCTTTGTCTTCCCTGTTCCGCCATATGGATCAGATAGTCTCTATTAGACCCTTCCTGTTTAAGGCCTCCCAGGGAGCTGTAGGACAGCAAGTGTTTTGAGTGACCTGCCTACATATTCTGTTGCCTTTAGTGACAGTCAGGCAGACAGGAGATATGTAGAATTGAATCTGGGTTCCCCCCCACCTAGTTTAGGCCTTTTATAATGCTCTGGGAATTATCCAGAATCCCACATGCTATGGAAAAATTCAGCCAGTCAGATTGTCACATTTCTCTGGTGACTGCTGCCAAGCTGGAGGCCAGACCCTGTGGATTTCATACATCCCAGCAAGTTTCACTGATTCAAACTGCCTCAAAGTTCAGTTGAGATTTGCCCGGTGACACCTTGGTAGTTGAGAGGATGGATCCTCTTGGATTCCTTTCCAGCAATCCTGCTGGTGGCCATTAGTTTTTGATCTGCCACATCGCCTCTGTTCCCTCTTGAATCATTGCTACAGTATGTTGTGAGCAAACATTTGTAAGGATTTCAGGACAGCCTGAACTGTAGCTGTAGCAAGGATGGAGGCTGGGACTCGCATCCTGCCGGGTTGTTCCAGCCAGAGTGCACAGGGACCTGGCACCCTAGGTTTCCTCATGTGAGACTGCTGGTGCTTGGCTAGGCTGGTTGTGCATATGTGATGATGATGGCCTGGTTAACTTCTAAACTAACTACACTGGTACACCTTCTGCAGTGTTGAAGAGCTACTGTCATACTCTAGGCAAAGAATTGTGCTGCACTTGGCCTCAGCCAAGACTGCTGTACAGCTGTGTGGCATCCAACTCATTACCACCTTCTTACAGGATGTTTAAAATAATTGTGGAAATAAGCTTATTATTATTACCAGAGGTTTCAATGAAGGAATTTTGATGGACAAAGTCCTGGAAGTTTGCACCAATGTGGTTATTGGTTTGGACAAGTTTTTTCTGTGCAGTTTCAAACTTGCAGTTTCAAGGTGAGAGAGCAGGACTTCTGGAGACATCCAACCCTTAGTTTAGGTGTAGGTAACATGACATCTTCAGTTGGTATTCTTTTTCTTGAATCACATATTTGCTTAAATATCTGAAAGAAAATAGAGAAGACAATAGAAAACAACATTTTGTTTTTCCCATTTGCTCTCCTAGTGGAGAGTGGTTTAAGCCAGGATGAAGCCAATTTTCCTCTTATTGATTTTTTTTTTTTTCCTTCAGTAAGCTTTCTTTTAACTAGCAACAGTGTGTTCTGCTAGGCTGATAAGACAGTGGAATGTTTTTCTAACTACTGAGGCTTCAAGGCCGCACCTGCACTCTGCCGGCTCAGACACTACGGGGAGATCTGTGACCCCCTCGTAGGCTCGAGCTCTCCTGACTCTCATCACTCTGTGCTTTCTCCAGCAGCAGCTCTGGGATTCCTCAGGACTCTTCCCAGTTCAGGGAAGTGCTGTGGGAGTTGCTGGGGGTGGGGGGAGACGAGAGGCTTTTGCCCATACCTGAATATATCTGTATATAATTGTATATATATTTTCTTGTATCATTCATTAGTGTTTTAATTAAAGCTGTGTAGTTTAGTTTTCAATCCAGCCAAGTCTCTCTCTTTTTCTCTCTCTCCTTCCCTACCTGGGTGGGGGGGGAGGGGATCGAGAGCATTGTTGTCGGACCTGAGTCAAACGGTGACACCTAGTAAATGAGAAAATGCTAAATGAAGCAAGAGAGGTAGTCTTTAACAGCAAACTGATTTAATTTTCTGGTTGTGTGGATTGTTGTGTTTTTTTTAAGATGTTTTCATATGTTTGCTACTGGGTGACTTGGATGTGGTTGCTTTCTACCCACAGACTTGTATGCAAGGTCTTTATGAACTACTGAAGGCTTTGTGCATGTCTGTGGCTGTGTGTCTGTAGGTGAAAAGAACAGTGAACGGTTAAGGTGGAATTATGGAGCACAAGAGTGGCAACTGGTTTTAAATGCAGTGACACATGATACGTTTGAGAAGCATTTTCCTCATGTAAAACCATGTCTGACTTGTTGCTTTAGCAACCTTAGTAGAGGAACCTGCTCATTATTTTTGCAAAATATTCAGTTTAACTATAGTTTTGGGCATTAATCTCAAAGTTTAACCATCTCTTGTTGTATGAAAGTCTCCAGTTACCCAATTTCTACATGTCTTTGAGTGGGTCAATAACATACTTTTCCTTTCTCTTAAGGCTCTGCTTGCACAACTTCCCAAGCCTAACTCAGCTACCTTCCCATCAGAAGCAGGGCTGCATGGTTTCTGACTAATAAAGAACCTGTTTCTTTCCATACTGGACTTTTAACTAAACAACCTTAAATACAAAATTTTGCTGTCTGAATTACAGAAATGCTACCAACTTGATATTATGTAGACATTTGAGGGTGATAACTGTTATTATTGGCTGATGCTTGAGAAACTCCAACTGAACATCTAAGCCTAAATAATTCTCCTTCACAGGGATCAGAGTAATGTAGGATAGTTCTAGCTTAGTCAGCTGGATTTGTGTTAAGATGTTTATGCGTAAATAAGATAAATCGGTAATATGGTTGTTTGCTTATCAAGTTGTTTGCTTCAGGATGTAAAATAGAACATTTGTTTATGTAACACCAGAAACATTTTGGGGAAGAAAAGCTCCTGTAATTAACATCCTGTGTTTTTTTTTAAAGTAAAGAGTTCAAGCGTTACTGCTGCTTACTAGATCATTATCCAACCACAGAACTGATGACAGACCCCCACTGAAGCTTGTTGAAAGCCATCAGTAGACCAGTGCCTTACCTGTGTTGGCCTGATGTTACCTGCTGCAAGGGAGTCTCCTCAACAGGCCAGCAGACATGCACAACCTCTGCCTTGAACCTATGTCAGAGGTTGAGAGAAGAAAAACGGAAACACAGACCAACCAACAATGCCAAACAGGCTGCTGTAGACCTAGTCAACCTGTGGTCATACATTGTTCTGCCAGTACCTACACATATAATTACTGGAGTGAAACTTGAGAGGTTCTTATGTTTAAAATTCTCGGGTTTTTTTCTAGGTTGCCATCTTTGTTTCTTCCTGTATAGTGGTGTTAGGATTACAGAGAAAGATTCATCCATATGTTCATGCACGCTTTTTTTACCCAAAGGAAACCATTAATCTTGCAGCAGTTTCATTCATGTCTCTATATGAAGAGTCCTCTGTCTACAAACTGCAAAACAGAACAGTTTAAGCACAGCAATCAGTAGAATGAGTGATTTTCTCTTTTCAAGCACAAGGTCTCATCAATGGCTGAGCTGTTCCCTCCTCTGTAGACAGTGTAGAAAAGCTTGGCAGTATTGCCTGTGAAGGATCAGCAAAGACTACTGACTTACTACATGGTGCACTCTGCCCTTGGCAGAGCAGCCACAGCAATTCCAAGGACTGGGAACATCCCACACAACACTGCAAGGCTGCATGTCAGCTGTGAATCTGGGGACAAAGGCAGGACCAGAAACCACAGGTAAAATTCCATAATGATCCAATTAGCAGTTTGCTGCCCTTTGAGCTTCTGATAGTAATTTCTATTCACTTTTAAAACACTGTCTACAAAACAGCTTAACAGTTAAAACACAGGACTTCAGTGCAATTGCTAGAAGCTGTAATCTATCTATAGAGGTTTCTACACAGTTTGATAAAATGCTAGAAGATCAAGAGAACTGGTTACAAAAATAGTCAGTTTTCTACATACCTCTTAGGATTTACTGTTACACCTAAAGAACTGAAAATATGTACTTTGTTGCCAAGACTGTAACATAGTTGCCAGTTATTAAGGCTAGAATCTCTGTATTAATTTGGTACAAGACCATTCGAGCTCAGGTTTGAGAGAAAAAAAAAAAAAAGATAATTGGTATGTGGATACAAATTAGAGTTTAATATCCCATGCAGCTGTTTACATCTGCTTAATGAAGCAGTAGTGACTTCACATTAGCATTGCTATGATACCATAAACACAAACTAGAGAAAAAGATACAATCACTACCTTCTTAATGTCAAATCAATGCAAGTTAGGTACTTTTGGTTTCAGTGGTGTTTTTTAATGGAAAGAAAAAAAGAAGTCTTCATGTTTAGGGAGGATCTCTAGGTCTGATACATTTGATTTTGGTACAAGTGGCTGGATTTTATAAAAAGACTTTGCTCCTGTAGGCACACAGGTTAAGACCTAAATGAAGAGTTCTAATGGAAACCACTAACTCAAATGTAGTTGGACGTCAGCAGGTAATTTTGCTTTTGGAGTCTTTACAAGAGTCCTTTTGTACACTAACAGAAGATAAGTAAATAGCCATGTAGAAGAATGCAGTGCTGTTCTAACACTGAGGAAGTTCTAACACTTGGACTATGTGGCATAAAATCTTTGTTTCATGTATTTACCAGCCGCTGTGGCACAGAGCTGCTTGTCTGTCTTTTTGATTAAGGATCCCCTGAAGTAATGCAGATGTGCCAAGTCAGCTTTTGAGAGGTATATACAATCAGGACAGGCCTCGGATTCACACAACATACCAATGTCACAGAAAAACTGTACTTCGGTCAGAACTACTTAAGTCCGTTAACCATCAGCATAAGAACACAACCTCAGTTAGTGCCATTTTTAATGATCATAAAGAATACATTGTAAAACAAAACCTGAAAAAATTCCAGCGTGATACTTATAAAACAAACAACAAATAGAAAACAAAAAAGCTTCGGTTTTGCCTGATTTATAGTATTTATAATACAACAGAACATTAGTCTGAGGTAATACCAGTAAAAACTCTGTCTTTCAAGGACTATTCAAAAATTAACAGTGATAGTAATGCATGTTATGTTAAAAGTCAGACTTGATTATTAGATCAAGCAAGTCCCTTGCCTGTTTTAGTTAGGGATCTGTGGTTGCAAGTATAAAATTGGAAATGTCTGTACAGTAGGAACTACAGAACATTAAAGAGTCCTGTGCAGCACGATGTTAGCCCCTGTCAGTACTCAGGAGTACAGCTGATTATGTAAAAATCAGACATTTCAACAGAGAAAAGACTTTGTTCCAGAATAGCCCTTAAGAAATTTAGAATACTGTTAAAACAGCCAAACAAAAGATGAATTCAGAAGTCCAAATTTTGGCATGAGGTAAAACCATGTGCATTTATTTAATTTGCATTTTAGAATTAGTAAGCATAAAATGAAATATGTTGACTGTAATGAATTCAGTCATACAAGTGCAAGTCTTCAGCTAAAATGTATTTTATGGCAGTTTATTTTAAAAATGTACCAGTAAATCATAAAAGAGGGATCATGTCCATTTAACGTTTATTGAAGTATACAGGAGGTTTTCTTTAGAATCAAATATGAGCATGAATATATGGCCAAACGTAAAATCTATCAAATTCAGTGAAAATTTTCTGACTTTAAATAGTAGCTGTAAGAATGACCAATATATATTCTTTGTTACAACCGCCCTCACTCTACAAGTAAAAAAAAAACCAAAACAAACAAAAAAAACATTCAGTAAACATTCTTTCCTAAGGTAGTTTCCCTTATATATCAGTGATTTATCCATTTCTTGTATACATAACTTTTTAAACATACCAATCAGTGGTTCTCACAATTGAAAAATAAAAGCACAAAAAAGTTTACACTCTTGTACAGGTAAATAAAAGATCATCTTGAATTAAACTGTATATCCTTAAGGGCATAGTATAGTTTCAATTTCATTACCTATTACATAATTAGCTTCTTACATACAAATATTGACATATTTGGCTTGTGCTTCAAAGCCTTTGTGTCTAGAAAGTCCATGTCAATGCAACTCATAACTTGAAATCAGTGGGGATATCTTTACTGCTGCTGGGTTTCACCTGTTCGTGCAACATGGTCTCTTCTGAACTTGTTGTGGCACTGCATTTTTCTGTGGCATCCTCAGTGTCTGGATCCAATCCCTCAGGACAGGGAAGTTTGAGAAGTTCCTCCCGCAACTGAGCTGTATGACGCTGGATATGCAAAAAGGAATCAGACAGACTTTAAGAGCACAGGTAAAGTATTACTTTTCACAATGTTGGAGAACATCAGGGAAAAGGAAGAATAAGTAGAAAAGGTGTCAATTTATTGTTTCAATGACTGGATAAACTTTTCCCTGGTATTTAAGGATTGGTACTTTCCCTATAGCACCTGAATAATTAGCAAATGCTGATAGGGACCAATTAAAGGCAGTAAACAGAACTGTAGCCAAGGCATGCATCAATACAAATGCTGTGCTGTTTGTCTTTTGTTGAGAGTTGTATCTGTGTTCTGTGATCACAGCAGAAACTGCCTAGGACTAGGTGGGCTGTACAGTCAGAAAGCAGATTTATAAAGAGGTTGTGGTCTTGATGAGATCAGCCACAGAGACAGGTGTCTACACAGAGATGCATCAACTGATGGTAGTGACAAACAACAACTGCATTTTGAAGACCAGTCACACAGAAAGAATGCAATTCTAGCAACAGAAAAAAGCCTTTAAAATTTTTTCTTTTGCTTCTCAGGGGAAGAAAAAATAGTATCTAATACAGAAATGACAGTACTTGGGTAGGAAGGAAGAAAGCATTATAATGGTTACTGCTGTTGGTAGAAGTTTAACACAGGGTAAAACTAATCTAATGGACCACAGTTTAGTAACTGTGCTTGTATTCAAAAGTTTGTTTCCTGGCAAGGAATTGTTTAAAGTACAACTTTATTATGAACCCCCTCTCACCCTATAGAGAACAAGGGAAAATCTTTCTATGTTATGTAAGTATTTATAGAAAAACAGGTAGGAGAAGTGCTAAAGGAAAATCTAACTTGTAGAAAAAAGTCCTGAGAAAGGGGAATGCACATACACTTCATCTCTTGACTGCTGGAAAACAGGTTTCTTTAAATGTTTTAGAGTTGCATTAGTTACTGGAGTTCCATTATAGTTATTATAAAACTCAGCTGCTGAGAAATTTTGCTGCCATTTGTCATCTTTGGATTAAAGAACATTATAAAAGCAAGACTATAAAAGAAACATTATAAAACAACATTATAACATTATAAACATTATAACATTATAAAAGAAAATTATAAAAGCAAGTCTCACCTTTAGAGCTGCTGCATGATGGGACATAGTCCTGCCTACCCGCTTGTCACTGCTGTACTGCTGTATGTCTGCTATCCACTCCTCACACTGAGCCACGATCTCCACTCTTTTCAAGTAAAAATGTTTGTGGATGACCTGCAAG
This sequence comes from Chaetura pelagica, assembly GCF_000747805.2. Classification (NCBI taxonomy): domain Eukaryota; kingdom Metazoa; phylum Chordata; class Aves; order Apodiformes; family Apodidae; genus Chaetura; species Chaetura pelagica. The sequence continues at coordinate 16,794 of NW_009954497.1, forward strand.
AAAATATTCCAAATGTAAGAACAGCAGTTCATTGTAAGAATTGTAAGTATATTGTAAGTATCGCAAATAAATGTTAAGAATTGTATACTTTAACAATACAAAAATTGCAATGAGTTTTCCTGTCAGCAATTGCTTGCTGCCTGAACAGAAAACAGATAATCAGAAACCCTGTCAAGAGTGTGAGCACAGGAACACAACGTGATTCTGCAGAGGGAAGGAGGCTCATACCAGCTGCAGTGGAAGAGGTACAACCACAGATACATCCCATAGATAGAGGCAGCACCTCTGGGAACAATGAGAATTCCCAGCCAAAAGTAGTTGATGTGCCCATGGTTTGGATGGAAACCAGTATATTACCACAGCAATTTTGGTATTTCTGTACTGATTTGAGTTTAAAAAACCCAACCAATCAATCCTCAGACAAAGCTGTGAGGCTCTGCTTAGTGTTGGTTTTGTCCTAAACAGTTTTCTAAAACCCTGCCTGGTGAAAGAAACAATAAAAATCAAGAGAATTCTAGAGAGCTCAGAGAATTCTTGGCAATATTGCCACATAATTGACAAAATAATATTTTCCTCTAGATGTTAAGAGAATATAACTATCTGTCTAAAGAAAACCTGCATACTGAAGCATAACTGACAGATTTTTAGACTTAAATTTTCATGATGTCTTTGCATTTATGGTGCTGAATGTTCATCATTAAGGTTTCTAACTACAAACAGGCTAGAGTTCTTAACAACAAGCTAGTCTCTCAGACAAGTGCTCAGATAATCTATGCTATTTTCATAGGCACATTTTCATTTGGATGGGGCTGCAGACAGGATCCCGCATTCTTCCGAAATTAAACTATTGCATCAGAGAAAAATGTAATGCTTTCTAGTGCATAATTTCAATTGTTTTGATATGTAAAGAAAGATACATGGCACTTTATGCAAGGAGAGGGAATATGTATTCAGAGAAGCAGAAAGGAAGCTCTTATGTCACACAAGTTGATAAGGCACTGGGTAGGACTCTGAGCTTAAGTTAGTACAACTGTGTTTTTAACACAAAAGCAAGCTATCCTTGCCTCAAACTTCTCCTCACATGCAGGCTAGTGTAGCTTCAAACTTCTCAGAATCTTTAGAATTTCCATCATACTGTCCTAAAGACCACAGCATAGGGAAAAATTAAAAAATTGTCTCTTGGAAAATGAGGAAAGCTGCAGTAACCTAAACCAGAACAAAACAATTTGGATGTGAAGCTTTAATGTGCTGGGCAGTTCTCTTTCGTGCAGCAAATGTCTTGTCTGTTCAGGTAACAGAACGGAGTTTCAAATGTTCAAGATACCTCTGCAAACTGCTGTCTGCCTCTTAATGCTACTTTTTCTTCACAAGTGTGAGTATGGGTTAGCTTAACCCAGTCCGGGCTGCGCACCTGTGCTGGTTCGGCTCTGGCATGGCTTCGGTAGTGGGGGAGGGGTCCCAGGGGTGGCTCCTGTAAGAAGCTATTAAAAGCTCCCTCAGCCCAGGTGGCCAAGATCGGGCCATTAGAGAGACAATGGATGCGCCTCTGCGATTAACATATGAAAGAACTGATGTAAGACCTGAGATCAGAGAGAGAAAAGCAGGAAGAGCTGAGCTGGAGAGGAGATCCCGAGGTTGGTGAGGAAGGGGAAGAAGGTGCCCAAGTAGAAGTTTCCCTGCAACCCATGGCGAGATGGCAGCTGTCCCTTTGCACTCATGGAGGAACGTGGTGGAACATTCCCTGAAGTGCCAGGAGGGGCGAATGAGAACCTGAAGCCCATGGACTTGGAACTGCAGCTGTGGAGGACACCAACCCAGGGGAGGTGGCTGTTCCCAAAGCAGCCAGTGACTCTGTGGGAAGCCCACACTGGAGCAGCTTGCTCCTGAAGGCAGCAGGGAAGGACTGTAAGGAATCCTTCCTGAAGAGGATGGCACAACAAGAACCACCAGCCTGTGAACTGACTCTACATCCCATCCCCTGTCCCCCTGTGCCGCTGGGGGGAAGAAGGGAGAGAAACCAGTAACAAAGTGATTTGGGCCCAGGAAGAAGGGAGGGGTGGGTAACGTATGCAAGCCCTGCTCTGTGTGTTGTCTGTGTCCTGTGTGTGCTTGATTAGCGTGAAATTAAATTAGTATTTTTTCTCCAAGTTGAGTCTCTTTTGCTTGTGGCTTTAATCAGTGAAGAACCCTTCTTGTCCTCTGTCTTGACCCATGAGCTTCTAGTTGGCCTTTGTCCTCTCCATCCCACAGGGAGGTGAGGGTGGGGGGGCGGTGAGTGAGCAGCCACGGGGCTGGTTCTTTGCTGCCAGGTTAGGCACGACACCACCATTTAGAAAGCTGGTGGTTGCGTTGTTTTCAACATCTGCCGTTCAGTTAAAACGTGCTGTATGTAAGTCATCTGTTCTCAGGGAATGATCAGTTTTCCACTGAAACACCACCACATGAATACACCTTATTACTTTACCTTCCTGAAGAGGTGCAAGATGTCAGCTTACAAGCTGCCTTTTCATGTAAGTACTAAAAAAACTAAGTGGCAAAGTAAGCACAATACTGCTGACACTACAATAACAGTGAACTGGGATTCATTTACCAATATTGCATATCCTTCACTTCTGTAATGTGAAAAGAAAGATGGAGCATTACTGTCAGGGAGTCCACCACCTTCCTAGATCTCCAATTAATTTAAATGTACTGTAATTTAAGAATTTTGGAAAAAGTAGAATTCTTAAGATTTAGCTAGGAAAGGAAAACCTATAAGTAAAGGTTATTTGATTGTATGTCATTGTGTTATCTTTACTACAGTCTCCAACTCGGTAAGCAAAACATTTAAGAGGTAATTTATAATAACCACTGTGTTCTTCTTCATTAATTCAAGACACCAGAGTACAATGCACATCCTTTTCTTTCTGCATGTGGATAAAATATTTAACTTCTACCACATAGGTGAAATGCCTATGGTTTCTTATTCCACACCACAAAGTAATTTTAATGGAAAAAGGTTTTTGCATTCCAAAATACATTTTTTTTGGACAACAAGGAAGGAATGGCAGACTGCCCTTTCACCCAGATGCTACACTTAGTAATGTGCATAATCGTAAAATAATTATGCTGTTTCAGCATTTTATTATGCAGACAATTGAAATCATAGGTGATGCTACAAGATGATTCTGCACCTCAATTTATAAGTGGCAATGGTTTTAGTAGTTCAGAGTAAAATGTGTTTTTCTCAAAGTATTTGCTCACAACACTGTGGGATGTACCCATTCATGTTTGACTAACCATTTTGCATTAGTGTTCATACAGATTCTCTTACTTAGTGTATCTTCAACTTTCTTTCATTGAGTTCTTTGGCATATCTGTTCAAGACCCTGAGATCAAATTGACCTGCTGTGAGAAAGGAATTGGACTAGAGACACTGAGAGAAATGTCTAACAACTAAATTATTCTATGATGCTAAGGGTGTGTAAATTTGTTTTCAGGAATGCAAACGACATTGATTTATTTATAAGTAGTAAATTTTTTAAGATAGTGTGAATATATGAAGGTTAATATCGCTTTTAGCAGCATCAAACAGTTGCTTTTGAAGGCATTGATTTCTAGGTTAGCATGGATACTTTATAGATCCTTCTATAAATAACATTCAGGCTGGTATTTGTTTTATCATAGAATCACGGAATGGTTTGGGTTGGAAGGGACCTTGAAGATCATCTAGTTCCAAATCCCCTGCATGGGCAGGGACAACTCCCACTAGATCAGATTGCTCAGAACCTCATCCAGCCTGGCCTTGAACACTTCCAGGGAGGGGACATCCACAACCTCCCTGGGCAACCTGTGCCAGTGTCTCACCACCCTCATAGTGAAAAATTTCTTACTAATTTGTAACCTAAACCTACCCTCTTCTATTTTAAAGCCATTAAGGCATTTTAAAGTATTTTTCCATTCTGCATTGTTTTGGTGTGTCCAAATCAATGTTTCTTGGAAAAATACTTACTGTGTGCTCTGCTGGCTAGCAAACACTGAGAGTTCATCTGCAGGGCTGGTAACATGTCTTCACAAGGAATGTAGAAGGAACCACCTGGCACTAAGGAGCCAAGCTGTATGAACCATGCTTTATCAAACTGTGCACCAAGACTTCTTATAGATTAGTCCTGATTTATGTACATTTGTGTACATCCCCTTCCCCAGAAAAAAAAGTATCTGTGAAGTCAGGTACATCCTTACTCATTTCAGTCTCCAGACTCAACTGCCCCAGGGAATGAAGAGACTAAACCAGACATCTCCTGCATGATGTTTTGAAATATTTGTATTATTCTTAACAGTCAAACCCAATAAATAAATATTTACTGCTTTGTTATTTACTGCGTTTCCCAAAACCTACCTCCTTAAAACATGGTGATGGATTTCTGATTTGTTCAAGCATTGCCCACTTGACTGTTGCCTGTCGTATATTTCCATCATATTCTCTGGAGCTCTGGGTACCACTTGGAGTACCTCTTGATCGTTCATAACCTGGTTCATTAAAATATGGTTCTGCTACCAGTATTAGAGATTGGACAGACACTAACACCTGTAAAGAGAAGAAACTAAAAATTAAAATTGTGCCACCTGCTTCTTTTTACAAAGATACATAGTTTTGCTTACCTGATATGCAAAACCACTTCCATGGCAAAGTACTGTTGTAATACAAACTACTTGCAAGTAGGGAATGTCCACGCTTTTAAACTGAAACCATTGCTACACATAAAAAAATTTAAGTCCTATGACTGTGAAAATGACAAATATAAGTTAAAAAATAACAGAAATAGAAATAAGAAAAAGAAAACTTTTAAAGGAAGAGATGTCAGATTGCACCTGTTTGTGAAATAAAGGGTATTTGTCAAGTTCTCAGACAACAATTCTTGAACTTTTTCTGTGGTTGAATTTACTAATTCTACTAATTCTGGATTAGATGGACAAGGAACTAGTGAGGTGAAAATTACTCGTGGTATACACAGTCTCCCTCTTTTTTTTTTTTTTTTTCAAATGCATTTAACTGATTTAGGTATGTTTCAGACTATGTACAACACTGTCATATGCAATTAAGACAATACCTCAGTATTTCTGTTAGGATAAGAAAAAAATGTTTTCAGAACTGTATCAACAAAAGACCAACTATTCAGTGATAAAGAAATACCACTTTTCCCCATTTCAACTTTACTATTAAGTACATGTGGAAATATATGCTTATGTACATACAAGTTAAATAACTATATGCCCAAATATTCCTCATATAAATGAAAAAACTGAATAGGTACACAGGGCATTTAGGAATTCATATGTACGTGCATTGCATATGATTTGATGGCTTGCTTATTTTTCCCATATTGGAATGTTTGCCTCTATCAACTTGTTGCAGTTAACCAAAACTATGTCACTGCAATAATGTTGCTATATAGGTAGAAAAACAACTGACTTTAAAAGAAATAATTAAATGAAGGATAGGGTTTTCTTATATACTTAGGACCAAGTACAGCAAGAATTTTAGGGATTACAATCCTATGACACAAACCTAATTTGTAACAAAGAATTCCAAAAAGGTGATTTGAACACTTACATTTCCTCAAATATTGAAAACGTGGTGACAGACTCTAAACTGATCTTCCAGTTTCATTTCGGTTGAGTTAGTTTCTGAAGTATTTTGGGTGGTCTGACAATAGTTTAATCTTTGAGCCAGAAAAACATGTAGTGCTTAATTCTTTCCAAGCAATTTATTTAGTCCTAGAGCTGTTTTCCCATTTAAAAGCTACAAAGTGTTCTTCTGTCAATATAGGGGGTGGACTTTTTCTAACAGCTTTCTTACTATTTTCAAAATGAAACTGAAAAAAATGTTTAATTTGAAACTTAAATGCTGCATGAGATTTCTAACAGTCAAATCTAACATTTTAATCAAAGAAAAAACACTTTAGTAAAAGATTTCACAATACTTGCACCTTTCTACACTGATTTTATAGTTGTAGTCCAAAACTTCAGTTCATCTCTCAATTACGACGTTGTATCACAGGAAAGTGACCCTACGTAAAGAACCACAACATAGATCTCCAAATCCTAACTGTCCCTTGAAGGGAGAGGGAACATTAATATATTCAAAGGATGGAAATTCCACAATCTGTTTGGGACACCTATGCTCATGTTTGATCACACTCACAGTGAAAAGGTTTTTCCTAATATTTAATACAAATTTCCATGTCCCATCTTGTGTCAGTTGGCAGTTGTGTGAGCGCTTTGCATCTTTCAGAGCTGGCTCCATGCTCTACCTTCCATTCGGGTACTGAAGACAGCAGCAAGCTCTGTTTGCCATCAATCCAGCCCCTTTTTTGCTCATTGAAAATCCACATCTTCGCATTTTGGCTACAAGGGTACTAAGGAAGACTGCAGAGGTCTTGCTGAAGTGAAAGCAAGCTACACCCACTGCACTCCCTCTGTGCAGAGCCAGTCACCTCACTGCAGAAGGCAAGCAGGTTAGTCAGGAGATCTTCACCCCCAGTAAATCCACACTGGGTGTTCTCAGTCACTTTCTTGTCTTTCATCTACTTGAAAATAGCTTCCAGGAGGATTTGCTCCATAATCTTCCCAAGAACCCAGGTATTGCTGACCAGCCTGCAAGTTCCCAAGTCCTCCTTCTCGTCTGCCTTGAACTTGGGTGCTAGACTGGCCAGGAAGCTCCCTTGATTCTTCTGACCTTTCAAGGATGAGAGCTAGTGGTTTTGCAGTGTCATGACTGGCTCTCTCAGCACCCCTGGAAACTGAGATCTGGTTCCATGAACTGATGGGTTCGATCAGCTTGAATTCTGTTTCCTTTACTGTAGGTAAGGTCTCATTCTCACAGACCTTCTTAGTGAGGGACTGGAGATGTGGGAAAGCAAGCGTAACCCCTAACAATTGAGGCAGAGATGACCTCTGCCTCTTCTGTGTCCTTATCAGCAGGTTCCCTACCCCACTAAGCAGCTGGAAAGCCTCAGGAAGATGTGGTCTTTTGCTGCCAACATACTTGTAAGAAGCCCTTCTCCCTTTTTAATCTCTTGCTTTGGTTTTCCTAATTTCTCTCCTGAATGCTTGGAAAGTGTCTTCATTTCTAATTAGTTGCCCATCGCCTCCCTCCACCTTCAGTATGCTTTCTTCTTGCAGCTGAGCTTATGCAGGAGTTTCTTGTTTACCCATGCTGGCTTTCTGCCACTCTTGCTTGACTGCTTTGTCTTCACCATAAACATGAGTTTCAGGAGGTGATGCCATCTTCCAGTCTTTTTAATATAAAACATTTGAAATTATCCAAGCAAAGTCCAGGCAGTGCAGGAATAAGCTGCACATATGAACTGCAACACTTCAAAACAAGACCAATAAAAATACTGGTTGGAAAGAGTACTCTGAAGAACTTGTCTACCCTACAGTGTTACTTTTCTAGTGCTCCAAGGACGTTTTCTGGGCTTTCATCTTGTTTACACTTACTTAAGAAAATACTGCTTTAAAAGCACTAGAGAAAGAATACTTAGAACTGTCAGACCACTTACTACTCCCAAATGACATCTACTGCAGAGAGAGAAGAAATGCTCACCTGCAAAAAACTTGATGTTTGGGGATTCCATTTCTCTTCTGGCCTCCCGTGCCATGTGTTAAGTATGCTTAAGCACACCTGAAAATACAACTTTATTAGTAGCACAGACAATATTTTGATCAAAATGTTCTGCTTGGGCAGAACAGAATTTTAAAATTACATTATTATTTTTTTTCTTACAAACTTTTGCATAACTGCATTCTAAAAGGCAAAGATGTTTCCTGTGAAACTAATTTCAAATGAAAGCGGATAAAAATAATGTGGATAAACAAGAAAAGCATTAAAAAAAATTATCAAGTCAAGGTAGATTACTTTTTTTTTTGATGAAAATCTATGGATTCTAGTGCCTTGAAAAATAAGTGAATCGTGAATACTATCTGGCTCTCTACTTTCCTCATTAAGTACTTTTCTAATAGTAATTACTGGGGTTTTTAAAGGCAATAATTCTGCTTATGCACATGAAAGGTGATTTCTGCCACACAGACTTTAAAGGAACTGAAAATATTCCTTAACTTTTATGACTGATCTGGACTTTAGGGAAGTCTGTAGAGTTCTTGAACTTTTATCACAACATGGAACAATCAAAGATAAGGAACACAAAGAGACAAAATAAACAGAAGAAATTTAGAATAGGGTATTTGCCAAAAACTAATGCTAGACAAAGAAAGAAAGAAGCTAAAGTCTCCAGTAGGAATTACATTCTCTGTCCACATTAAGAAAAACCCCTGCATCTAGTACTGCAAAGGAGTATTCTAGCTTGTGAAAACAGGGAGCACATTAATGACTGTGGAATAAGGAAAACACATTAGCCTGTGGATTAAACATTTACACACAAAAAACCCAAAACCCAAAGCTGAATGAGTGCTACAGTGCTACAGCCAAAGCGATTTTGTGGGTCTGTGCTCTGGTGGTGACACACACAGCCATCTCTACAGCTCTGCAGAGAATTTAATATGTCCTGGTTTTTAATATAAATAGAAGTCGCATTGCCCTGATGTGCACTTGACTTTTTGTTAACTTTTTGGAGCCTTTAGAACCAGCCACAACATACCAAGGACACGGGCAGAGGGAAAGGGGGAAAGCTTGTTTAACTTCTAATATTATTGCCAAAAGCTTTACTGTTTTTTTGAGAAAGCTATCATCAAGTCCGTATTATAGAGTTACATTTTCCTTCATAAAGGACATTATCCTCCCTCAAGAAAAATCACTTATGCATGGAAAAAGACAGACAAGGCACTTGGCAAGCATATTCTGTTGCAGCTGATACAAAACATTCTTTGTCCATGGAAAGGACCCTGGGTATTTCAGCTAGCCAAAATAGATTTCTGCCTGATTAATTTAGCAAAGAAAATGGAAAAGAACATTTTTCTCGGTCAAAATTCATAGAATCATAGAATGGTTTGGGTTAAAAGGGACCTTAAAGATCATCTAGTTTTAACTCCCCAACATGGGCATGGACACCTCTCACTAGACGAGGTTGCTTAAAGCCCCATCCAACCTGATCTTCAACACTTCTAGGAAGGGAGCATCCACAACTTCCCTGGAAGTCATCAAATTACTTTTGTTTTTAGGTCAAATCCAGCTCGTAAAGCTTTAAAAAGATCTGCCGGACAATTCAGAAGGGAGACTGTTAAGTCACTCTTCATTTCAGTTTGAAGACCAGTTTTAACCGAAGAGCTTGCTCCAGTATGTTAGAAGCAGCTGATCATTTGATGGCAGAAGTAAAAAAGTTTCATCCATTTCACTTCCTTGTTACAACTGTACAGAAGAAAGCTGACTTACCTTCCCATCATTGTAGAGGTTTGGATTAAATCTCACACTATGGCCTCCAGTTGTTTCCAAGTTCACAAGTGGAGGAGAATTAGGATAGTCTTGTGGAAAATATACATCAAATTCAAAGCAACCATTTGCGTAAGGGGTGTCTGCAGGACCAGTAATTAGAACCTACCAAAAAAGAAAAGATGGCAGTTTTTTTTTTAAAGAATAACCTCTTTATTTGTTGAGATTTTTATATGAAGCAAAGTATTTCCACATACTACTTATAAGAATATAGCATTAGACATAATAATCCCATGCAGGCTATAAGTCTGTTAATTGGGGTACTCTGGGACGAGAAGCCCTCTGCTAACATTCATTTCTCTAGATTACACAAATGGAAAGCAAAACAGAAGGAGCTAAAACTCTATCCCCTCCCTACTGGATGCTATTAATTAAATTTTTCTTCATACTTCAGGTCCAGAGATACTCAGTGTACTTCTCCATAGCTATTGCTTTTAATTTACTTGAATGATTGTATGTAAAGATACACTTTGAGTGTAATAGAGCAACAAAATTAAACTCTTCCCTTTCAAATAGCTGAGTGAAGAGTGAACCTTGTCCTGTGAAGATTCCTTGGCTAACAGAGCAGCAGCCCATGGGTAGATGGACAGATTCTCCCTGCACCCCACCAAATTACTGAGAAATCAGCATCAGACTTTAAAATACTTTTTTACATTCAAGTTTAGACAGCAATTAAAGGGCACATTTAATACTTCTGGGTTGGTGTTTTTTTAACATTTAAGGCACCTTCTAAAACATCTACAAGCCAAGCTGAAAGAGGGGAATAAAAATAACTTTGCTCCTTTACCTTCATAATGTCGAGCCGCTCCTCATCACAACGTACGAAGACGCTGGATGATGACGAGAGAGGCAGTGATGTTGAAAGAGTCACAGCTTCTTGTGCAAGACGTCGGGCTCTGGCAGCACTGTTGGCATCACTTGCATTTTTTACCTGAGACATGTAGTGGTAATTTACTTTAAAAACCAATTTTCCATCATCATCTTCAGAAACCATTTCAAATGTATCTAGAAAAGAAGAAAATCTTAATGCATCAGGAACGCAGTGAGGTAAATAACAGAAAAAGATTCTGAGTATTAAAATCAGGAGAGTTTTGCATTATACTAATGCAAGAAATATGTATTTTCTCAGTTACCAGTCATCACAAAAACCAGAGCATTAACAGTCCTGGGTCAAATTAATTTTTGCAGCAAATTTACAAGCTTTCATGTGCAACTTGTCAGATGTCTGCCTTTTCTGATTTGGAAAGTCACCAGCTACTCCAGACCAGGCATATAATGATACTTATGAATACATAATAATGCTAATAAAGGAATCTGTGTGAAGGAGAGTGCCCAGAGTATTTACTCATGGTGTGGCTGCAATGTTATTAAAGAATCATAAAAAATTACACTGAAGCTAGTTTTCTTCAATCAATTACTACACAAAATCTGCAGCACAGCTGCCAGAGTGAAAAGCTATCATTACAAACTTCCCGACTTCCTATTCTTGGCATACATGCCACAAATATTTGCAAGAAAATCCCTTAGAAATACAACAGCAAAGAACTGGGATTGCAAATGCTGTCGCTGTAACAAAAAAAATATACTTATAGAAGATATTTTTGCAATAATTTTATAGCTCTTTTTGGATGAAATACTTTTAATTCTTCACTAATTTTTGTAAACACATTGCCTTGGCCAAAAGAAGCACCAATTCCCATCGCATTTTCCAAATGCGACATCGCCTGCCATCAAAGGCCACAATGAAGTTTATGACAGTTGAGTTTTGAAAAATGTATTTTGATCTGAACTCTATTCCATTTAAAAAATAAAACCTACATTAAGAAACATACATCTACAGTCACAGATGAGTTTAAAAAAATTGACTTAAACTTCAGTATAATTTGAGGACTGAAAGACATGCAAATCATTACTGGAATGAAAACATTACCACCATCATTCAATGGATCTGTTCCCTTGAATTAATCTAGTTGTCCTGGTTTCAGCCAGGATGAAGCCAATTTTCCTTCTACTGATTATTTTTTTCCTTCAGTGAACTCTCTTTTAAGCAGAACACTTGCTGAAAGTAGCAGCAAGTTTATCAGCCAGTGGACTGATAATGCTCAAATGTTTATAGTTACTGCAGAGACACCAAGGACACTTTGCTCTGCTTGTTGAATCTCCTGCTTTGGACACTAAAGGAGCAGAAGAGCCCTATGTACAACTCTCCCGTAGAGAGGAAGGGACTAGACAAGACAGCAAAATTAGCCAAACAGATTGTTCCATCCATATATGTATGGTATAAATTCAGGGATCATGGAAGACAAGCCCCTTTTCTTTCTCTTCCATCCATGGCCAGTGTCCAGGGAGGACTCTGTCTATCCATCACTGTTGATCCCTAGGCCCATGTGTTCCTGACCCTCATCACTCTCCCCTCAGCTCCTGTCTGCTCTGCCACTCTCTCTGGCAGTTCCAGGACATTTCAGAGCTGCTCACAGATCAGGAGATGCCGTGGGAGTTGCTGGGCGTGTGTGGAGGCAACAGGGTTTTGCACATTCGTGAACATACTTGTATATAATTGTACATATTTTATTTTATCATTAATATTTCATTAAAGCTGTCTAGTTTAGCTTTCAATCCAGAAATTCTCTTTCCTCATTCTTTCTCTCCTTTCCGTGTCTTAGTGGCAGGGGGAGGGGAATAGAGAGGATTATTGTCACTGGTTTACTTGCTGATCCTAAGTCAAACCATGACACTAGAGTATGCTTAAAACATTTCTTATTAGTTCATATAATGCATTAATTGGCAACCTAAAAATACAGACTAAGATAATTTTCCATATGTGAAAAGTATCAGTGGTCATATATGTAAAAGGTTCGTAACATTCTAAAACCATTAGGGGTTCAATGCAACAGATTGCATATTTCTTAGGTATCTGATTTCTAAGACAGAAATATTCACATTTCTTGACTTACCAAACTGGAGTTTTTTCATGACCGCAACATACTTTTCTTCAAGTGACCGTAAAACAGACAAAGGCTTGGGCTTCACAGCAGCCTTTCTGGAGTATTCAGCCATCTTCTTTTCTGTTATATAAAACACAGTGATTATTTGTAATTAACCATGTAATTCTGAGACAAATACAGCAAGTACTTGGTTATTATTTAACTTGAAATGACATTTTATGGTGACATTGTCTGCAGAGAAGTCTGAAAACCAGATATCATTCATAACGCAAAAATTCATTTTCCTCACTACCATGTATTTCATTATCTGAACAACTTGAAGGAAATAAAGATCATTCTCTGAGCTCAGAAATAATTCATTACTACTGCTGCTATAAATATTTTTTCATTGTTTCTTCTATTTTAAAAAATATTTTAAATAGGAAGTATGACATATGCTTGTGAGGATGGACATTCACACATGTATTCTTGATGCAAGCTCCAGAATCACAAGCTGATTATACACCCCTTTTTAAAAGCCACCGATGAAGCTACTTTATCTTTAGTTTTCTTTACTAGTCAACCAGGTGGTCCCCTGAACGTCTGCAGGCTCGATCGTAGATTTTTGTTCTGCATGCATCTAGTTAAGAGTTCATCTAATTGATAAGATTTAGTTTTAAAGGGAAAGACTTTAGTATAACAGGTCATGTATGCTGTCTTCTGCCAAGAAAATAAAGAAAAGGTACTACATAATTTTTCTGAAAGTCATGAGATAGACTCTAACTTACTTATATTATTCTGCTTCCCAACTGAAACAATTAGGACTACCTCAAGCTTCCAGCTGCCTTCAAAATTGTATTCTGTAGTTGGGGCAGGAGGGAAGTATTTTTTTCTTACTTTTGAGTTAATTGGTAAGTTACCTGTTAATGAATGTATTACAAAAAAGCACTATGCAATACTTATGAAAGTATTTCTATTTTACCTTGGTTTGCTTGGCGCAAACTGGTGGTAGCAGCATGAACTATCTCCGCAGTCTTTTGGATGTCTGGTACCAGAAGTGTCAGTCCCTCTGGTTCTTGATCAGAAGCATCGGGTTTTACTCCTGCTTTAGCTTTATCTTTTTTAGACCTGTTTGGTTGGATTTTTTGGGGTTGAAGAAATAGGATATAGCATGAGGGAATGTTTTTCAACCAGTCAGACAGTACCCAGCACATTTATCAACAGGGAAAAATACCAAAGATTAGAGATTAAGATTAAAACAAGTCTTTTGAAACAGCATGTCTCCATGGTTAATCACCAGATGTAACAATCAACTGTGACAATAGTGAACACAGTGTCTTGATTTGACAAACATAAAACACCTGACATGACGAGTAAAGATATGAACACAAAGCCAGTGATACCAATACACTAGTTTCTGCTTTGACCATTTACTATTTGTGATTGCTATCCTGTATGCCAACCTTACATTTGCACATTTTCAAAAACACTAGAAAAGCTTACAAAATTAGTGTAAGAAAGATCCCATCATGAATGTGCACTTCATCTACCCATGTAGATCCTCGTGCCAAAGCAAGTCCTAAAGAGGTAATCTGGAACTATTTCCTATTCCACAATGCACTACCTACACTAATAGTAAAACACTAGGAAAGCTCTAGTAAAAGTTCACAGCATGTGTATGTGTAACAACCTAGGCATCACAAGACAGTGGGTGAAAAATGAAGTTGGTCGCTGTACTCCTCTTCTGGGCTAGACAAGTTAAGACCTTTTATTTCAAGTAATGTAATTTTTGAAATCTTATGAATAAGGAAGGTGTCTATAATATACCGGATGTGTATAATCAATGTATTGCAAATTAAAATGTCAATTTAAAAGTCTCAATTTTTTAGAATAAAATAATTTGAAGATACAGTATATACTAACACCATCGTTTCATAGAAGCTTTTTTGCCTACTGATTTAAGATATATTTAAATATTTTGATTTTGATTGTGACAACCCAGTCTTTACTAACATATATATTTAACTGTTGAAACAAAGACATGGTATTTGATAACGCTGTAACCTAAATGTGCATATTTAAAAGCTTCTGTGTTTTAAGAGCTTGCAGACATTTACATTGTTATAATGCAAAACTGATGAGATTTTAATGCTAACAGCCCCCAAATTATTTTACTGCAATTTCTGTAAATTTGTTGTTTTAATAGCACGTGTTCATTTTAAGATCCAAACAAGTTCAATAGCCAAGAAGGACTGGTTTCCTCTTTCCCACTACCATGCCTAGAAGCAAAATAACAGGCTATCAATAAAAGAAAAATCAGCATTTTCATGGTTTAATGTCCCAAACATATTTTAGCAACTACCAAATACTACATCCTTTCTTTTTAATGTAGACTGAAATAATGCATAAAGTCTCTAAACTATTCAGTGGAGGTAATTACAGTAATACTGAAAGTCTTCGTACTGTACTTAATCAAATGCTAATATCCCTAGAGTGCATTAATAACAAAAATTCATTACTGCAGCATGGTGTAGTTTCCCTGATCCAGATCCAACAGGATGTTAGCCTGTTGTGGACTTCAAGTAATACTGAGCTTTCAGATGCTTAAAGCCAGGAGGAAGGCATCAAAGCCAAACTGTCGTTCAGCATTTGAGGAACAGTTTTAAAACAAAGAACAGTGGCTTATACTTTCCAAAATTCTCATCACTGCCTTTCTCCTTGTGGAAATCTAGGCCAGTATTTTTAAAACATACTAACAATGTGTATTTCAGACCACTAAACCTCAGTGATACCTGTTTTACCATCACAGACCACCCACCGGTTCCAAGGAAGATGTACAGATTTAGAACTGATTGCTGCTAATGTAGACACCTTAAGCTGTTTGCTACAAATGCTTGGAGAAATTTTAACTAAAATGAAACATCAGTGGGTTTATCCAAGAGACAGATGCATGAAATGCAAAGAAAATGTGACTGATGAGGATACTGAAAGTGAAATTAATTCTTACACTTTGATTTTCAAGAGAGTTATCTTGTAAGGCTTTTACCTTCCTCCTGGAATTACAATTTAGACTACCAGCCTTTTCCTACTACTTGGTCTTAAAGTACAGCAAAAATTAAAGTACTTGCCTCCTTAGACAAAAGGCTTAACCACATGCTGAAAATCTCCTTTTAGAAAACATTTAAATGTCTGCATTGTACTGTACATTTTTTCCACTAAGATTCTGCTTGTGAAGCAAAATTTAACGCAGTTATTTAATACAGGCCAAACCCTCATCTACATGTTAGAATTTTCAGTGGAGGAGCCAAATATTTAATTTAGACTTAGAAAATTCTCCATACAGTTTTTCAATCACTGAAGAAAAAGCAGACAAAATCATGTCAGCTTATATTTAAAGGGATGACAGTTGCTAATACATTTGCAAGATGAGACAGCAGTGTACATGCTAATAATTTAAGCCATTAATTTAGCTTGTACTAGAAGATGACAGCCTTCTCTTCACGCTGTGCAAAATGAATAATGAATGATACAATCCAAAGGCAAATTTAATTTTTAAAGTCAATACTAATACTTACTCATCTATGCCATACTTAAAGGTAAACGTAATGATGTGGAATGATACCTTTATCAAAGTATTAAAAAATAAAGCCAGTGGGCCATTCAGCCCCTGCATACCACAGGGGCAGCTCAGTTTTATACTGATGGTCACTGTCTTGGGATAAAACTGCCATAGGTTTGCAACCATGGTATCACTGAGCCCTTGCGGTTCCCACCTGTACGTTTCCACGGGTACCAAGCAGGAGCTCATGCCTTCCAGTAATTCACAGATTCTTAAACCAACCTCCTGAAATCAGGCAAAACACACAAGGGACCATGCCTTTGCAATTGAACACTGGTAAAAGCTAGAAACCTCCTCTGAAAAGGCTCCACATCCTCCTCTTTGGGGCTTGGAGAACTGCATTTACAGGCACTACGCTGAAGCATTCCAAACCAGCAAAGGCTGCAGGACCTGCTCCCTACAGCCAGATGTCAGCTCCTGAACTGAGTGTGCAAAGTGCAGCTAAAGAAACCAACAGTTGTTTTGGCTTTTAAAGAAAAATTAATGAAAAGAAATGAGACGTCAATTCTTGGGACCCAATCATAAAGAACATTTTTTGTTTGCAAAATGGACCATTTCACACAGAAGTTCTGCAAAATAACAGTGAACACAATGAAAAGCCATGCAGGGGAAGTGCCTCAGGCCTACCTGGTTGTATTCTAGCATCCCCATGCAACAGAAAAACACCCAGTTCATAATATAATGTGATAGGTAGGGCCTGACATATCCAGACAACCTTGGAACTGGCAAGATTAACCCCCTAGTAGCAGTGTAACAAGCAACAGAAATATGAAGATGACAGAATTCAGTTCCTCAAAGCAGTTATGATGGGGGGTTACTGGGATGATGCGGAAAGAGAAAGCATAGTTAGGAATTTTAAACATAAGCTTGCTATACACATTACACAAAGAAGCCATCAGCTTATTTTGCCAAATGTAACAATTTGCCATGAAGCTTACCTAGCAGATGGTGGTTCAGACAAACTTGCTTTGCTACACAGCAGCAGTTCTCTGCAGCACAGGGCTCAGCCATCACAGCAAACAAATCTCTCCAACACAGCCCTTGTGGCAACCCATTACACCAGTCTGACCGCTCTCAAATTAGTGATGGCTTTTGAGCTCCAGACCAACAAATAGTAATGAGAAGTCATTTCATGTCTAAATGTATTCTTCACTATCCAGAAATTTCCCAATTTTCTAACAGAATATTATGACCTTCAACAGAAGTGAAATCAAATGGAGTCCAAACCCAGAACTATTCCCATTGAATTCCGGATCCAAGTAGACACCTTTGCTCCAACACGGAGATGACATTTGGTAGACATGCAAGCAGGACTGCTGTTAGATAAAAGCAAGTTTTGTCTTTGAAAGCAGATCCTATAATTATGCTGTTGTTCTGGCATTTGACCTAAAAGGGGCAGCAGATTGTCCCACTTAAGAAATTCATGCCAACTCTTGCTTCTGTTGTTGGCATGCCTTCAACTGAAATGCTGAGAATTAAAACCTTCCACCTCAACGATTCCAGGCTGTTCAGGCTATTGGTGTTTTCATCCTTGTCTATATACTGCCTTAAAGACAAACAGTATTATGCTTAAACCAACCACTGAAATACCAGATTTCTTTTTGTGCTGATACATCAAACTAATACAAGAAAACTGTACAGATAACGGAATTGCACCAAGCACAGAATTGTTATAAAATTCAATTAAAACTACCACTTGGCTTGGCCCTTCCCAGTGCCATTCTTTACAGAATAGGCTTCTTCAAAAACTCTGATCAGTGGGCAGTTACCAGCAAAGTGACAAGAATAAGCAAAGCTACCAACTTCTTTGTGTCATGCAAAAAATCCTCCTTGTAAATAGTACAATAAACCAAAATATAGACATATAAACATAAACCTAGATCAAACAGATGGTAGGTTCTCACTCTGCAGTGCAGCACCCATTCAGTTAAATATGCAGAACTGAATATTCTTTCACCTCTATGTTTATAATATGTAAGTACAAAGTACAGTTTAAATAAAGGGTAGGGATGAGAAAAGTGATTACCTCAGTCGGTTGGTATAGGTATCTACACAGGTCTTCATTTTAGCCAACAAAGTCCCAACAGATGCCTGGGACTCCAGCTGTTCTTCTTCCTCTTCACTGTTTTCTCCCGACAGAGGAAGCAGCAATGGTACCATCGATGTGCAGGATGCAATAGCACGGAGTAATTCTAGCAGGGCTCGGTACAGGGGAACGTGTCGAGCCATATCCAAAACTAAGAAAGCAAAACAGTTTACAAAATTTATTAAAATTGAAGAGCCTCCTACTCTTAGTACAGTGGTTTCAACAGAACATCTAAGTTTTAATTAACTATTAATCACATTTAATGATAAAACACAGTACCTTGTAATAGCCAATTATAATTTGTGTTTTAATTGACTTGTCCAGAAAAAATCATGTAAGATACCTGGAAAACAAAAGTTAGCAAAAGACACAAGAGGAAGAAAGTGCTAACTAGGTATGGGACAGGATTACCACACACTATGTTTTTTTCTACTGGCTTAATATTATACTATCCAGGCTCAAGTTGTATGCTGACAGTAATCACAACCAAGCTTATATGGAGGAAAAATCATAATCTATGGTGTAGCAGGGCGGCATTTGCTGATTCCAAAGACATACACATTAACAAAGACAGACCTTCATATCACCCATTTTTTTTTATAGTTATCTTCACCTTTGGGAAAATTTGTCTGCATTATTGCAGGAATAGTTAAGGTAATGAAATAAATGAAGTTATCTCCTAGGAAGTCTAGCTCTGCTTTGCATGGAGAAAGTATCATTTTGAAAACCCACATGCACTCTTCAGCATGCAAGGGCTCTGAAGAAGATGCAAATTCTATCTGCATACATATGAAGCATAAAACAGCCCAGATGAATAAGAACAGATATTAGGTAGGAAAACCTTACTGTATTAGTGCTGCTCAATGTGATGTGTATGTATTATAGAAGTAACTGTGGGTAGAATACAGGTATCAGCTTCTCTGACTAGGAAAAAAAGAGAGAGATACACAGTTCTAGCACCACATTGTTTATTTTTCTTTTCCACTTGCTTGGATAAATATATAATGGATGTCATTTCAACTGACTTTGTATCATTAATAGAAATCCTGAAAATGTAGTAATACACAAATACTTTAACACAGCTGCTTCCTCTGTCCCTAGGACATACTATTTTTAACCTAACTGAAGAAAAAATTGCTCTAGTTCAAAGTATTTACAAATGACTGACTTCATGATAAAGTAAGTTCATGCTTTTTCCAGCAAAAAAAAGCCCTAACAAACAAAAAGCTCCTGACAACTTGCATTACGACAGAACAAAGCATAGAAGAATTCCTTAATGTTTCATTTAGCACATGTCATCCTCCAAGCTAAAGCGGATCACAAACTTTTATCTTCTGTTACCAAGCCCAAAGCACTAAATACAGCATGATGGGACAGTACGAACAGCCAAGCAAAATTCAACTAGCCAGTTTATCCAAGTCTAAAATTGGG
The DNA here is from genome assembly GCF_000747805.2 of Chaetura pelagica. Taxonomy (NCBI): domain Eukaryota; kingdom Metazoa; phylum Chordata; class Aves; order Apodiformes; family Apodidae; genus Chaetura; species Chaetura pelagica. The sequence continues at coordinate 36,281 of NW_009954497.1, forward strand.
TTTCTCTCTACTAAGAGTTCCTTGATTAACAGGAGCAAATAATCTACAATGCTTTGCATTAATATCTCAGGGCAGATATCATGCTCTAAAACTATCCTATGTCAAAACATTCCATGTATTTTAAATAAACACCATTGAGTTTAAACATTAGCATTAAGAAAATTAGTTTCAATTATCTGTCGATGCTTACATTTTAAATATTTTTACATAGATCTCTATTCCTTGTTTTCAGTCTCTAAAGAATTAAATTTGCCACATAAAAATTTGCACAATGTGTAGAATGGCCTTAATATAAACATGAATATATCTGATACGTGAATTTAAAAAGAGAAAAAAGAAAAAATGTGTGTGTGTGCGGGTGTTAGGATGGAAGCAGGGCAAAAGAAAGGGAGACCATAAAACCCCATAGCACAGTCCTCACCAGAAACCACCTCCCACCTGTAGTGCTAAAGACCAAGCAGCTCCTCGATTCAGTCAATAGCTGTTTATCGTGAAGATAATGAGAAAAGGAGAGATACAACCTCTTAGATAACCACAGCATTTCACTTCTGGAAAGCTTTTATTTATTTATTTAAGCATTAAAATTTCATGAGGCCAGAACACATAATTTCAAATCCTTCAATGCTTGCTTGCCCTCTCCTTTCCTAAATGGATAGTTAAAACTCAAAATTACTGTCATGAGGGAAACTAAATGGACATAACTTTAAAATAGGAATGTTTACCAGAAAGAATAGCAGAAAATTTCTGGGTTTAGCAGATTCAACTCACTTGCATTGCTTCACAATTTTTCCCATGTGACACAAATGAAATGCATTCATTTGGCTTAAATTTAAACAATCTTTTAGGGAACAACTACTGATTGCTTCTACCTTAATGCTAGACTCTTTGAAACTCAGTTTCTTGGTACCATTATGTGTCTTACACTATTTTTGTCCAAAGCCTTTATTATACTAAGGATTATGATCCATGCAAGTGTGCAGAATTTCCCCTAACCCCAATCTAAATCCTCAAGAAATTTATCAAGACTGGGTATCTGCTAAGTATCAGAAAAACTTGCTGTAAAGAACTCTAAATTGGCAAATTACTGTTTACTACCTTTATTTGGTAGTTCATCTACTCCTTGTGCCTGCTTTGCTTTCAATTCAAAGATAATGCCAAACTGACTACAGCATATACTTTCTGCAGATACAGCTCTGCCTTCTCAAGTTGGTTAAGAAAACTTCAGCATTTTTTTAATCTCTATATTTACATGTAATTATTTGGTCCAAATTGGGTAACACTAATTTTTTAAGACACTATGTTCAAGCCATTAGGACTACAAGACACTCCTTTGTAAAATACCCTCCTGGCCCAGATCTGGTTTGCTAATCTGTCTGTCAGGTCAACCACACTCCTGGTGCTGCCAGCTGCATTTACCAACACCTTTATGAAAAAACAGAGGCTCAGCAACCTCAGCAGTGTTCACACTAGAACCTCAGTGTTCAGGCTGTACCACTCAGATACTATAATCACCATCTTTAGTGCTGGCAGCATGGTTGAATTAGTTGGGATTTATGATAGATGTCTTCCCTTTAGATATCATTATGTATACATTTGAGGAGAGAATTTCAGATATATAAATGATATAGTTTTTTAAAAGTATATTTAGATCCTGTAACTAAGTCCTCTAAAGGAATAGCAGTAAAACAGAAAAAAAAAAAAGAAAGAATAAAAACATTAAATACAAATATGCAAATTGAGTCATTGGACTCTCTCAAGTAAATCCCTGTCCCTCTTGAACTGCAGAGCCCAGAAGTGGATGCAGTACTCTAGGAGAGGTCTCACTAGGGCAGAGTAGAGGGGGAGGAGAACCTCTTTCAATCTGCTGGACACACTCTTCTTAATGCACCTCAGGATACCACTGGCCTTCTTGGCCACAAGGGCACATTGCTGTCCCATGGATAACTTGTTGTCCACCAGGACTCCAAGGTCCTTCTCCACAGAGCTGATCTCTAACAAATTGCTTCCTTACTATATACTAGTGCAGTTTGTTATGCCTTCCCAGGTGCAGGATTTTGCACTTGTTCTTGTTGAACCTTATTAAGTTTCTCTTTGCCCAGCTCTCCAGTCTGTCTATCTCTTGCTGAATGGCTGCACAGCCTTTGGGTGAATGAGCCAGTCCTCCCACTCCAATCATCAAGGTCACTGATAAAGATACTGATCAGGACTGGACCCTGCACTGATTCCTAGGGGACTCCACTACAGGTCTCCAGCTGGGTTCTGCACCATTGATAACCATTGTGATTCTGTGATACTGTAACAATTTGATTTATAGGGGCATGTGCATAAACATACTAAACTGCAAACACACAGCGTTCTCAAGAGATTGAAAATAGGAGATAACAATTCTTGGCTTTGTAAAAACTAACAGATGGATACTTTATCCAGGATTCTCTGCTAAGCCAAAGTAAAAAACTTTCTTAAATAATGACAAATATATTTTCCAAACAGCTCAGTTTGGTGCTCTCTGTGTCTCACACTGAGTGTGTCCGGACCATCCTGGCTGTTGATGATGCTTGATTCTGCAGGGCAGTGAATTGCCGAGAAGGTCCATCCCCCTCCAGCAGCAGGGACCAGTTCAGGAGCTCCTCCCTTATTGCCTCTCAAACAGAACTGCTGCCTATCTGAAATGTGCTAGGTTTCCTGAGCACTTCTTCAAATGACTATTGTATGCCACATACTTAAATCAAAAGAGAGGCAAAGATTCACTTACTAGACTTAAGAGCAGAGATCTGCAGTGCTCTTGAAGGTTAGAATCCCAGTGCTGTCATAGACAGCTGATGTAAAAGATAGTAACAGCAGCATCTTTATTACTACCTTTGTTTTATTAATTGCAGGAATGACAAGTTCTAGGAGGATGAGCGGACGTGTCCAAAAACAGCCCAATGTCTTACTGTCCTTCATAATTAGCAAGGAAGTTCACTGTAGCTTTTCTGGACAAGAGGCAGTATGCATATACATTCATAACTCACATCAAAAAAGTGTCTGAGGTTTAGATTTATTCTGTTGCATTATGAAAAACAGAAATCTCAGCAAGGTTTTTTACTAAGATAGGTAGGGATGGCAAACATCTGGAAAAATCTCATGGTTTAGTGGGTAAGGTCTTATCGCTCCCTCCTGTTCCCTTGGGTAATATATGTCAAGTTTTGTTGGAATCACTACAATTCAGTTAGCATCTTGCCACAATATTAGCAATTTAGAAAGACACTGAAGGCTAAGTAGGTAAAAAATAGACGTTTCATAAAACCAGATCTCCCTTATATGATAATAACAAGCAGTCAGATTTGGAAGGTGGAGGGAAGAGGAGTTGAACTGAACTTATTTTAAGAAATCTTAACTTTCAGAAACCGTTGAGCATCCTGCCTTTTGAAATCTGCAGTCCGACACACATGCCTAAAGGTCATGAAATACTAAGGCACTGATCACACTTAAGAAAACTTGTAGACACAACCTACTTATTTGTGGGAAGCAACTGCTCACCATTCAAAGATTGTGTTTGTGATTTCAAGATATTTAAATTGTATTCCACATATTTATTTATTCATCATTAGTATAGATCATAGATTTTTTACAAAGACCTTAGACTACCTATATGCAACTGTAACCTTAATATAATGAAAAAGCGTATGATGGCAGGTAGTTTCATAGGATCAAGGTATCACCTTACACTGCATATAGACCTGTGACAAGATAATGGCCCAACTGAGTCTAATACTCCTTTGCTTTCTTTTAATATTATGCAATAATCAAACAAAGAACAGCCAGGCCTAATGACCCATTAAATAGATAGTACTGAAGAGCAATAAATTTTTTTTTGCAATTCGTTTAACATCCTCAGTACAACTTAACTGGCTATGAATAAGATTATAAAACATTACCATTGCAAAGGATACTTAAAACATATCACAAAGAATATGCACATTTATTTTACAATAAAGGAAACTATTATTGTATCATATCCATGATATCAGAAAGTCTTCACACTTTATGGCAGATTAAAGAAACAAATAGAGAAGAATAATTTGGAAGAAAGTGATGAAAAGTTCTGCTTTACTTGCACCTAAGGCTTCCCACTGTGACCAAAATAGGAACTCTTACCCCAAAAGAGCCTACAAACTTGATCTAAAATAAACCAAAACAGGCACTCAAGGGAAAAAACCAAACACCTTTAGCAGTTTTAAATGTATCATATTGCCAGATGCATAGTGCTTCAGGGCTATAGGAAAAGCTCATATATACATGTATGTCTGTATATGTGTGTGTGTATATATATGCTCTCAATTTCCTGTGTATCACTTTGCATTTACTAGACTAGCATAATTTATTGAATAAACTTTGGTTATTTCAGAGGCCCACAGAAGTATTACTATTATATGCAATTCTATTTTATTCCAACCAATATATATGTCTGACTTTCTGCCTTTGATGAAGGAAAGAGAGGTGTGCTGGCAGCCACAGTAGAAGGCACCACTGGGAACTCCCCAAATTACAGCCATTTTCTTTGTTTTCTCAAAGAGATCTGCCACTGCAAACATGAGAGGATGGTCATGAAAAGACAACTAAAAGGAAGTAACTGAAAAGAAAAAGGCACTAGAAAGAATGCGCAGGAAATGTAAATTTAAACAAAAAAAATTCTCGCAAATGGCTACAAGTGTGGTTTGCAATTCATAGATTAAAACAGGGGAAAAAGGTTCAAACTTGAAATTAACAAATTGATCCCTATAATCAAAGGTGAAACTGAACTCTGATTTTATAATTATGCTCTCATCTTCCATTCCAAGAGGTCTCCTTCTTGCATGAGGTAGTTTCCAGTGACCCAAGAGATGACTTCAAGTCTAATTTCTTATTTTGTTTTGGATCTATGAATGATTGTATTTTGTTAAATATTTGTCCAGTAGTAGCCATCCAATCTTGTGTCTGTTTTAAGCAATGTGAAAGAAAACCATTGAGAATGTGTAGAGCAGCTATATTATAAAACACTTCTATTAATATCTGGGACAAATGCTCAAGATTTACTATAGTGTATCCAAACCTCCCCTACAAAAAACCCAAGAAAATACCTTTTTGTTTTATAATAATCAAGTTTGAAAACATTGTTCTCATCAATTTAAGAAGGTAAAAGTAAAATAAGGCATTCTGATTACCATGCTACTCAATAAAAACCTGAAGTTCAGTGTTAAGATCACAACTGCATTACCACACACATCTGATACTACGTTTTTCTTTTTTCAGTTTATTGTACCTTTTTTAAATCTCCAAATAATTTAAAAATAGATCTTGAAGTTATGTCAATTTTACACCATTTCTAAAATGTGCTTAGCAGTTACTGAGGACCTATTTTTGATGCATTACTATCTTATTCACAAACATAAACCCAGAGCCTTCGTTAAATTAAAGAGTTTGGGATCTCATTATCATATTAAAGACTCTCAGTAGTTACAAACACTCCTGCTCAAAAAAGCCACACAAAGGAAACACTCATTTTGTATTTTTAATTAAAACCATCAGATACACTGTTGGTGTCACAGACACTGCCAAGCATGAGTGAGACGCTCTCTTTCCAATAGGGCCACATGTCCTTTTGCTAAATATTCTAAAACCAGAGCTGTTCCTCAGCCCCCTCTACTGCATCCTTGCAAACATATGATCTATGAATGCAGCCCATGCTGCAGGCAATAGTGTCAGTTCCAAATACGTCATGCTCTGCTGCCTCTTGATTTTCTGTTTCAGAATCAACCCAGGGCAAGCCTCTTTTATAATAGGCCTAATTAACACCCTGTGTTCTGCTCCATTTTGATAAGGAAAAAGATTGCCTACAGAGGACTTCAAAATCAGATCTCTTTAAGGAAACACTAGCCTTTGGGTAGCTTGACTTTTTCTTCACTTTTTCTTTATAGGAATAACACAAGCATTTTCACATTGCCATTTTGAGTATCAGAAAAAATAGGATCAAAAAAAGACTAGCCCCCTTGCATAATAAAGCAGAAGGAGGGGTTAAAGCCCCCCTTACAGGTCATGAGTTAAAAATTGTGTGCCAGAGCAGTCAAACTGCAAGAAGGGTGAACCTCTGAATTCAGCATGTACAGTGTCAAGCTCCAAGATGATTATTATTTATTATTGTTCAGAAACAGCCTTAAAATATAGCTGTTCTGATGTCAGCTCTGAGTTTAATAATAATAATAATAATAATAATAATAATAATAATAATAATAATAATAATAATAGTGTTAGAAAAGGTGAAGAGAAATTAGAAATTACTTAACAAGACTGCATTCAACCATGAGCACCACTTCAACACTATGTGCATTTTCCCCCTTTCTCAAAGAGACAGGACAGAACTGGAAATAATAATAATAATAATAATAATAATAATAATAATAATAATAATAGTGTTAGAAAAGGTGAAGAGAAATTAGAAATTACTTAACAAGACTGCATTCAACCATGAGCACCACTTCAACACTATGTGCATTTTCCCCCTTTCTCAAAGAGACAGGACAGAACTGGAAAAGGGATGAGAAAAAGGTGACTTAACCTGGGGCACAATAATGAACTGCTGTGCTATCTAAAATGAAATAAAACTTAAAGAGTTTTCAGCCTCAGTGACTAATCAAGTGTATCATAAAGGTATTTTTTTTTTAAATTGTGAGTGGTAAAAGAAGTTAATAGATTTGGACTGATCAATACATTCAAAGAAATAAGGTACACCATTAGGAGAAACAGTGCCACTTGTAAAAGAGCTTACACCACACATCACACCACTGATAAGCTTTGGAAAAGCTTAGCACTAAATGCTGGGGCAGTAAATACTGTTAGAGGTTCAAAAGTAACCAGGTAAATTAATGTAAGAACAGAGTATCTGGGGCTAATAAACATGGAGAAACCACCCTGGCCAACATAATAGCAATACCAAGGCAGCATCTCTGTGTCAGCTCCATGCCTGTGCTGTCCCATAGGCATCTGTTATTGTCCACTATTGGTGGGTGATAATGGGCTAATAACCTTGGTCTGTCTTGGCATTTTATTATTAAAAGGGTCTTCTAGGGAACTTGGAAAAAAACAAACAAAACAGTTTAACTGCAATGCAAAAGGAAAACAGTGTTAAATTCTAGAAATAAAATGCATTGCTCAAGTTTGTTGGTCAGTCATCTGGAGTTAATGTAGTAATGTGGCTCAAGAGAGCAGACCACTGCTCTTGACTATTTCTGGTTTGCTTATTATTAGAGAATATTTGACTTTGGAGAAGTATTTTAAAAAATGTTGAAAAGTGAACAACCCTTAAAAACTTGTCAGAAATGCAACCATGAATCCAGAAAAAAACCTCTGACTGAAAAAGCATAAGGCATTATTTCATTAGGTCAGTATGTACAGTTGAGTAAACAGCTACAATTCCCTGTATTTCAAAAGGACAGGAAAAAGAAACCCAAATTATATAAAAGAGAAAAAACCCAAACCCCATAGCTTTTTACGCATAAGTGACTACTAAAACCATGCCTGGCCCCCAGTTTTGAAGATACTACAATTTCCATGCCACGGCCTTGATAATGGAGAGATAACTCTCTGCAATTAAATAGTGCTCCAAATTATCTTGAAAAGGTGGTCAAGTAATGAAGACCTCTTGGAAGGCTACAGAGTGATCCAACACAGCTAATTTCATCATTAATTAAAACTAAAAATGCAGAATTCTGTATTAATTGGTTTGGTTTGTTTCTTTGCAAAAAGGGCTCAGTAGGCATCGGCACAGAAAGGATGTGAGCAGAGTACTGCAGAGGCAGTCCATACTGCCATGGGATCCAACCCCAACTTCTAAGAACCTCCCCTCTGAAAGACTGCTGGTTTGACCCACTACCAGTTCTTTGAAACTAACAAAATATGAAGAAACAGAATTGAAGCATAAAGCTGTAACCCAAAAATGTTTGTATGCAAATCTAGAAAACAAGTGTAAGGAAGCATCAATTAAAAGCTACAGGATTGCTCTGTATTATCCAATAAATACATAATGATACAAAGAAAGGTCCAGATAAAAGAAATATATAAAATTATATGAAGATATATCTATATATAAAGAAAGGCATTTGAGACCACATGAAAGTTTTTTGCTTCATCAGGGAATGAAAAAAACCTTCATTATTAATACAACTCTTTACTATGGCATTTAGTAAGATAGAAAGAACTAATATTTTCTATTTGAAGTAGACAAAATAAAACTAATATTAAAGGTAAGTTAAAAGTGTGAAATTAATCTTCCACTTAGCCAAGAAAAAAAGAAAAACATTTTCTTTAGAGGAAAAAGAAAGAAAAAAAGGTTTAAATATTCCGCCGACAGCACCTTCCTTGAAAAACTAAAACCAAAACAAATTAAATGCAAGTTTGTCTACCACCTCCTGTTACCAGAGGGATGAAAGGGAAGGTATCACTAAGAACACAAAGCAGAATATTTAAGCAAGTTAATCCGGCTTTTATCATTGTCCCACATCATTCCTGCACTGGAAGAGGGAATAGTGATTTCCCTATTTTTGGCAGTGGTGTGGGCAAGCAGCCACCTTAAAATGGTCCTCAGTCTGAGTATTACCACTTCCAGCCCATAAAACAGTTACTAGTATTTTAGAGTAAGACAGGAATTGAAAATAAGATGGAAACCTGCCATTTCATTGCACATGTTGCAGAAATCGATGTGGAAATCCAAAATTAGATAATGAAGTTGGGGGATGTTTTTAAACAATTACTTCAGCAGATGGAAAAAGGCCAAGACTTGGGTCTTCTGTTCTCACTGTCAGCAGAGGATACCAACAATGTTACTCGAGTGGAAGGACACGCGGTTCCTGTGCCTTATGGCCAATTTCCCATATGTATGAGCACACCTACGAGATCATGTCCTCAGGAGACAGAATAGAAAATAGCAGGTAGTCTTCTTCTGCCTTAAATATCTAATAATTTCATTTGGCCAAGACAGCAGAATCCCTTGTGCACACAAGAAACAGAAAATAAAACCTTTATAACCCCATTGTGTTTTCTAGGGAATAGCTGGTTGTTCAAATACCAAGACGGGCTTTTGGTAAACATGCAAAATGCAGCCTGAGGAGAAACTTCAAGGGTAATAGCCCCTTTGAGTTTAAGTTAAATGAAAGGTAACCTCTTGCACACACAGCGTATTGAAAGTGCCTTAGAGTGCAAACAGCTATGTGGCAAATTTATCAACCAGATAACTGCACACCACATTTGATGGGGAGAATCATGTCTATGCCCCAGACGTGTAGAACAGGACAACCTGCACCTTCCTTGCCAACTCATTCAAGTTCCTGCATCACTTATTAAAATGGATTGTCCTTCGTTATTTCACAGTAAAACAACAAAGACTAACTCAAAAGAAAAAAAAAATCTTTTGCTAATGAGCAGTACTATCTTGAAGTTGTCCTTCAGACGGGACAAGAAGATACATATACTATTAAAAAAAGATAGAACGTGTGTTGGAATAATCTACCACAGATAAACTCTTCTTCTAGACTACCTCCTCCAGCCACAGAGGTGTGCTTCCTTAAACTCAATACTATGAATACCCTCAGAGAACAGTAAGAAAAGAAATACTACAAATGGGAAGTGTCCACATAAGATGCCAGATACATTTGCAACATTTTATTTTCAAAAACAGAAGAGAAAACAAGAACACAAAATAAATAAAAGTGAGACTGTTACTGCCCAGAAAAATGAAGACCTATCACTTGCCCAAACAAATGAGATTTTCAAATACTGAAAATGAAAACCAGCCCTCACCTCACCTCAATATTCCAGGTAGTTCCTCTTCAAATGCATGACAAGTTACACACCTCAGCTAACAAAACTCTTCCCTGAAAGAACAGTGTGCTTGCTTTTAGGAAAGGCAAAGTAAAAATGTCGAGAACTAACCCTGGCAATCTCCTTTGTACATGGAGAGAAAGAAAGGGATTACTAGTTTGTTTGGTCAAGAAAATTTAAGCAGTTTATCCAACTGTTATGCCACTAATTGACATAACCACTAATATGGAAAAAAGACAAGGAAGTAGGAAACGTGCTACTTACAGTATTTTTGGAATCTCTTGGGTGTCCCAATAAAACATTTGTGCCCATAAGTAATTACTGTATCTTTAGCAACAAGGACCAGGAAGGAATAAGTCAACAAAAGGAAAGAAGCAGAATGTACATTTCTGTGATATAATACAGAACAGTATAATACAGTAGGGCACTTAGTATTGTGTCACATTCTCCTCTGATGCCAATATTATCTTCTAAAAAGGACTTAGTGTTGGTATCGAGAGGCATAATTTAAAAAAAAAATAATCCTTAATGCCTCCACAATAAAATCTGTGAATGTTTGTAGCATGTAGTGCTGCAGAGCAATAATATTTATTATTGGGTCTCCCATTTTTTCTTATGTCCCTTTAGTCAGACAGTAAATCTCAAATGGTTTTATTTAGACTTTGTAATTGTGATTGGGAATATGAGGACTGGGTGTCAGGAATTAGATTCACAGACTCCCAGTCTTGTCCTACAAGCTACTAGTATTGGCTTCCAATTAATGAAGAGAAAAGAGGAACTCCTGGATGAAACACTCATGGGCTTTAGTAATGAGATAAATGGACCAGGTAAGCCTAAGGATAGGCTCCCTCCACTTTACACAAGGCAGAACCTTTACTGCCTTGCACCTTGAACAGTCACGTCCTTGACTGGTACTATTTTCTGTAAATCAAGCAGCTATTCCAAGATGATGACAGCCTCCTGGCAGAGAGAATTTAACAGAACACCTATGGCCAAAACCAAACAGTTCAAGATAACAGCCCCTACCTGTTATTTCTCAAGTGAATAATTAAAAATAAACATACCAAAACTAACTTCAGGAATTAAATTAGCACCAGCTGCATCTCATGTATGATTTGTTAGCTGTTAAACACCCTGGTATCAAAGAATCAGCATCTAACTGCATTTCTCCCAAAAGCTTATCAAAAAAAGGTAATTCAGCTGCATATGGCAGCAAAGCAAACACTACAATTTAGTTTCCCTTTACATAGAAAGTATTACACAGTGGAGTGTAAGGCATCACGGGATTTCAAAAAAAGTGTATCTATACATGTTAGTAGTGGAAGAGTGAATTCTAAGTGAAAGTGGAATATTAAAAAAATTACAAGTCCTTGGCAGGCAGATACAGATACATAAGCAGTCTGTTGCTCACGATTTCCATACAATAATACTATCCTGCAATCACAGAGGTCCAGAACTTCACAGTGGTGTCCAGATGAGAAATAACTTTTTCTTTTATTTATGTTTTCAGGATTGTCTTGTAAAGCACCTTCAGTGGCTTAGTCATTATTTGGAAAAATGTATTTGATTTAAAGCTCATAAAAACAACTGACAACCCTACACCTCCATTCCTGATTACAGAGTACTCTTTTTTTCTGAAAAGTACTCTGCATTATTTAGGCAGCAGGAAAAAGAACATGTGGGTGAGAAGCAGGTGAAGGAAGAATGAGGTGAGATGTGAGAAGCCCCACTGAAATCTAGCCCACACCCATCCTATTTCTCACCTGATAATTTCTTGACTATCTTAACCACAGAACTCCCTTCCTTCTGGAAAATCCAACATGCACTTTAATTCACTGTCATCAAGTGAGTGGGGCCAGAGGTTGCAAGCTAGTCTGAAGTATGCTCTGTACATGCAGATGGAAAACCCACTACCAGCTGTGTAAATCAATGGAGAGCTCCCCAGTTAATGGATTTATGTTTAAAAGCCATATAAAATGATGTGCAGTACAGAAACAGATAAAGACTGAAACAGAAGTCAGTCTTGCAGTGATCTTTGCTACATAATGACTTGCTTAAAAATACTTCCATTAGCTTTTTCAAGTAAGTGCTTTATCTGCTATGCAATCCAGTACCCAATTACAAACCAAATCTAAACTGCTTTGCTCCTTGTAACAAGTAGGGTTTTAATTCTCAATTATCGCAATTCCATGATGTTTTGATACATACTTCATAATTACTGGCTTTAAGTTACAACAAGTTTCTGCAACACAATAGAGCTAGAAGTATAAATTTACAATTTCCTCCTTCATAGATCTTTTATATAATTAACCACTCAAACAGATAATTGGTTTAGATATTTCAAAAAAATCTGTTACTAAAGTTCTACTCCAAAAGTACTATCTACTAGAAAATAGTATGCTACTTTAAATGTTTTGAAAAATATAAGCATATATTAATATTCTTTTGCAATAGAAAATAAGAGATTTCATGACACAGTAATTTTATCTTCTTATGCCACAACTATTTCCAACTAAATATGACAAATCAGAGGAAAATAATACAGCAAAAGGTGCTGGGATGGTGGTATCTTTTAAGTTTGTTTTTTTCGGTTTTTTTAAGATCCGACACCTGGAAACTCACATGGACAAGATCTGTTCGCTCTCACAAGGTAAGATACTGTAAGGGCTTTGGAGAAAGAGGAGCTTTTTTTAGGACTTGTTCTCTGAAAGCCACCCTACTGGACTAGCATCAGTTCTCACTACTCTGCTTCCCTTTGCTTGTCCCGTAAGGACCCAACATTCACTTAATGAACTCCTCTAACAGAACAAAATTTATGAACATGACAGCTCCAAAACCTGGCACTTGAAAGCTTTAATACTCCTCCAAAGCATGCAGCCTATACTCAAGCCAACGTGAAGAAACAGTTCCAGATACCTGCTGCCTCTGACAAAAATCCTCTTGAGCTGCAGAGGAAGGCACTGAATCATAACTTGAGCATTTTTAAAGTTAACTGCTTTTTAAACATACAATTGCCATAGAAGATAATTCTTTTTGACAACAGTGAAGACAAAACAAATGAAAATTGCCTGATGTACCATGTGAGACTACAGACTGAAGAAGAGAAAAAAGCCTCTTGCTTTTTTCCCATCATTCCCTTCCACCATATCCAGAAGGTCACCACACAGAGTCAGGGTTGAAACCCTCATGTCTAACTGAGGAGTATTCAACAGTCACCAACTTCTGTGTTGCTTCATGTCATCAATATGTGATTGAAGTACTTCCCTCAAAAGAAATTTGTGACAACTCACACCCTCCAAGGCAGATTGACTCAGTTTTCCTTCAATTATTACTCAATTTTCAAACTTACCACTTTTCTTGACAAAATCCGTGTGCATTCTGACCATGTTCACAGACAATAAAACAGTGGTTGAGCTTGACTAGTGCTAAGAGAAGCTGATGCTTAACTGATTTCTAAACACAGACCTATTCTAAAGCAAGTGTGAGAGACTGGACAGCTAGGAACAAACTAGAGGAACTTCTGTAGTTATTTATGAGAGAATTCTGGAATTTTCCAAGGATACTCTGGGTCAGTAACCAATTTACAAAATCAGGAAAAACACCCAGACAATAGCCAGTTGAAAGCCAATGGGCTTTCAAGTTTCTCAGTCAGAAAGAAAAAAAAAGGTTGTAGATGCATAGTAGAAGTGCCAAAATCATCAAGTCAATGCTGAGATGAAACACATGTAAGAGGTGTGAATGAGAATATTAAAAAAATATAAAAGTAACTTGTGTTGCTCCATATGAAAGATCTGAGTTCTTCTTTTTTTCAACAGAACAGTAAAAAAATACTTCAAAGCCTGGCTCAAACTGGCCATGCCCATCACTGCTGACTCAAGGGCATCACACATCAATCTAAATAATAAAAAAGAGGCTAACAGCTCCCACAAAAAAAGAGCTGCTCTGTTTAGTTCTCAGGAGAGAGAAGGAAAAAATAAAAAAAATAAGGAAGAAGAAAGGATTGTGGATATCCACTTCTTGCTTATGCCAAGTGAACCAGTTCATCTTAATTTGTATGTACTATTGCAGCTCCTAAAAGCCACATCTTCACTCTGTTGTTCTGCAGTTTAAGTGAAAGTGTCAGATCTCATAAAAAGAAGTTAGTGGAGGTTGTCAGAGAAGAAAACTAGAATGCATCACGTAAAGGATGTACATGCTACTACATTTCAAGTAGTTTCCTGCATCTTAGGGGAAATACAGAACAACTACAAGGGAAGGGAGTTTTCATGGACAACTACCGTACAAATGATCTTTGGGATTTCCTTACAGCATTTTAACCTAAAAAGATTCTTAAGTCCAGACAGCTCTCTATGTTTTTCTTTCCATTTTCTCCTTCAAATCTTCCCTTATGTTCTGCTTTAACTTGCAGTCTTCTTCAGAGCATTTGCTCTCTATAATGACAAACAGTATCTGACTAAAAAAATGCTATTTTAATTTAAAAATACAGCATAGAGACTGATTTTAGAGCACACGAAAATCAAAACAACATAAATGCATAAAAATATGTGAGGAAAGAGAAAACTTACACTTTCATTAAGAGTACTTGTTTCTTTTGTAAATGATATGTTATGGGTGTACATTACTCAAGGTAGTGGCATATAGCAGGAAAATGATCATTTAAGTATCAAGATCATAAATAATTTAATTTACACAACTGAGTTTTTACAAGATAGCCTAGCAATTCTCTTTAAGGATGAATATCTTAAAAATATGACATACATTTGTATTGCCTAAGGTCTATTCCCATGCAATACAAATGCTCAAACATCAGCAGTAATGAACAGAATGACCTCTAATCAACAGAATTTGTTCTGCTCTTGGGATGCTACATAAATCAGTTACCATTGAGTTGCCAAAGTCATACTAAATAAATGCTTGAAAGCTCTGCTTAGATGGAAGTAACAGAATTAAATTTAGGACATTTCTAGATACCCATGTTCAAACTCAAATACTATGTAACCATGTAATGTTCACCCCAAAACATGTGGTTTTATTACCAATTGCATAAGAAGTACTCCCAGACTGTAATGTTGTTTAACACAAAATGTAACATATCTCCCCATCTTTCCAAATATAAAAAATATGGATAAATCAAGACCTATCAAATCAACCTATATTTCTCATGTGAGTAATATGAGGAATCTTGCATGAAATTTTATCTTCATGCTGAAGATGCACTGTAGATATAAGAAAGCTATTTGTAAAATACCAGCTTCCTCCTCCCAACATGGATGAATTCCTGAAGTTTTCTATAATTGAAAAATGTTACACCTGACAGCCTTTTTTATTTCTTTGCACTCCCACATCCCCAACAGCAACTCTTTGCTAATACTGATAGCTTAAGCAGCTATTACCACATCCCTCTTATTCTGCTGTGATTGAGATCTGGTTTTGCTGGGTCTGTTTTCCAAACCAGTTCACAGCATGTCTGCTCAGCTGTGTGTATCAATATAATGGAAGAAGGGGAGGGGAGAAATGCCATCAAACTAAGGCCTGTGGAAAACACTGAATCCGAATCATGGTGTGCAGGAGCTGCTGCTCCCCCTTGACTGCTGCTCCCCCTCAACAGAGAAATTATTTCCCTGGGATCACCTTAGCCACTAAAGGGCCAGCTGTAGCATAACTATGTAATCAGCAGATCACCATGAGACCTCAACCATAGCCATGACCAGGCCAAGAAATACTTTGTGAATCTTCTGCTGCTCTCTGTGGATACAACTTAACTAGTTGGTTATTTGCAGTGGAGCTGCTGAATTTACTTCAGTGTCATTATTTATACTTGACAATACCTCAAGAAATTCTTCTGCTGACTTTGAATCTTTATACCTGCTTATGCTGACAAGGTGACAAATTCCTACCCTCCAAATACATTATTAATGTTTGAATAAAAGATGCACATTGCATATTTTCCCTCCATTCACAAAGGAAAGGGTTGGATTTTTAACACGAGGGTTAATTCAATGCAATAGCTTGAAAATGCAGTTATTGCTACGTGCTCTTAGCAACATTAATGGTCATCACAGGTAAAAATTTCCCCCTTTGCCATCTCTGAATGGACTTAAATTAATACATAAATACATGCAAGATGCATAGACAGAAAACAATTCCAGGAACGAGCGAAGTTGCAGCAGCCTTCTCAGAACAAGGGAATAGCTCAAAAGCAAAGACCATATACAGATACTAGAATGTATTTTAAGGAAGCTATGCTGGAGAGATCTAACCTTATTACTTAAATCTTCTGCAGTAAAAAAATTTTACTGAGCCAACATGACTTTAAGGGTAATGGGCAAATAATGTACAAATACCATAACAACACATGGTACTTCAAACATCTTATTGGCTCTTAAAAAATACACATGTAAAATATGCAGTCTTGTCCATCACTAAGATACTAACAAATGTGCTTAGACATTTTAGAAAAATAAGGAGAAAAAAAGTTACATGTAAGCAAATTAATTTGAAAATATAAGTATTTAAAGCAATTATTTTACCCTCTTTTGCATTCTCACAAAAAGATTACTGAAAACTGAATTATAAGCAATGTCTTGTAATTCCTAAAGAATGCTGCTCTGGGAAGTGATTAAGGTTTCCAGTTATATTCCTACTGTTTGAATTCAATGTAATTAACTATCTTTTAATTTTTCATATGTATAAGCTTTTTGTACTTCTGAATTCCACATTACTTCATATTGTCAAGTATTTATTTTTTTAAAATAAGTTTTCCAATATATGTAAAATACTGTTGCCTTGATATCAGGCAGCTATGCTATACCAACGAAAAGGCGTTGCTTTGGACACCTTCATCGAACAAACTGACTGAACAGAATTATTTGAAACACAGCTACTTGCAGAGGTTATTGAAATTGTGGGTTTTTTGTATGAAGAGATTGGGAAGAAGAGAAGATTTTGCACAGCTCCCCCCTCCCTTTCCAATAAGGCAGGACAAAAATACCTCTCTCATTTACCTAGGAAAAAACTGAGTTACTACTCGCTGTGAAATCAGAACTGGAATATTTTTCTTTAGGTCTGTGTTTTCATTAATTCTACACCAACCTGCATTCATTGAGTGGCAAATAAAAAGAGGGAAAGCATTAGAAGTAGTATTTCCCATAGAAACAATTGCCTGTCAAACAAAGCATAAAAAGACAAAAGGCAGAAACACTGTTTCAGCTTGAATGCCTTAATGTCACCATTTGTCATGCAGCACTTCCCCGAAGTACAGTTAACTCTACTCCTCTTTACACCCTACACTTTCTCTGTTGGTACAGGATTAAAATGTGCTGGGCCTGACAATGAAACAGCAGAGCCATCGCACATTGTTATGCAACTCACTGTCTGCAAGGGTGGCTCGTAGCTCCTTCTTTATTCAGCAAGTGCCAAGTGCATGTTTAATCAATGTCACAGCTCGCCACAGTGTGCAACTAAAGCCGCTGTCATTCCTCTCTTCAGATTTGCCTGGCTAAGTTATGCAATGCTCCGAAGAATACCTTGGAATTCTTTCCAGAGGCTCTGAAAGCAGGTGTGTGACAGTGTTCACACTATTGCCAGGAAAGCAGACTTCTTTTCATCCTTTTTCAGGCTGGATTACAATTACATAGTGTGACTGCACGTAGTTCGCTGCATTTGGAATTACAACACGTCAACGTGAGAAAGCCTCTTCAGACGGTTGCCACAGAGCGTAAATCAAAGGCTGGGGTTTTTTCTGAAGTCTTAAAATAACTAAGTGTAACTGAATAAAACCAGGAGCTGTTTGGGTTTTCTGGTTTTGGTGGGGTTTTTTTTGTTGTGTTTTTTTTGTGGTTTTTTTGGTTGGTTGGTTGTTTTTTTGTTAGGTTGTTTTTTGGGGTTTTTTGTGTCTTTTTTTTCCCTTCCCTGGCAAAACCGAACAGCATGCATTTTGTTGCTCTGCATCACCTAAGGAAAAAAATCCTCAATTTTAGTGAGAATTAGTCAACAGCGAGGATCATTACCAGAAAGGGTTTTTCTGTTTTTCGACTACACTTGTTTTAGTGGATTACTGAGAGAGAAGATCAGTCATTTGGAAGATTCTGTAACATTATTATCCTCACCGATAAACTTCTTCATCAAGGAACTGTTAATGCTCCTATCTGGTCTGAGTGAGGAGAGCAGCCCCTTCATGAAGATAAAAGCCTGGTTTGCCACTGAATCAACGAGTAAGAAGCATGTCTGATGACATTTTATTCCTGATGCAATGTAGGGTAAGAAACATTTATTTATTTTTTTTTACTTTTCTGTGAGAGATGCTCTGAGCTGATGGCTTTAACTAGATTCACAGTAGAAACACATTTATCTCCAATGATTAAAGATGTTTGCCAGGAGAGAAAAATGCTATTGCACTATTAAATGTGATTGCAAATCTTCAGTAAACTGGGGTTATCTGAACTAGTAGAAATCCCAATCAAATTTTGGCTTAAGGTTAGAATTTTCTGATCAGTAAGGTTAAAACAGCATAGCAGTTTACATATAATATCAACATCTCAGCCACCAATGAACATAATTTTACAGGGAATGTTTCTAGAGGATATGTGACTGTCAATTAAGAGTACAAGAGCAGCTAAGTAATAGAGACGACCTGTCAACCTCACTTTTGCAACAAAAAAGGTAATAAATCATACACACATCTGTAAATATCTATCTCAAATCCTTATATTGCATAGAATTGTTACTATACAAGTACAACTATCCTTTGGCATGCTGCAATAATAAGCATATAATAACAGTAGCCTTTATTTTCTAAGAGAGAGAGACATTTTCTGTTAAATGTGTACTATTGCATGGAAAATACTGATCTTTTAAACAAGTAAAAGGATAAGATCTCACCTGCAATTGCCTACATAGGGCTCACCAGTCAAAAAAGACTGTGGTACTGCATTAAGCAGGTATATTTTCCATGTTCAAAACCAGCACACATTAACATTTTCAACTGGTTTTGTACTGTGACTGCTAAATATTTAACAACAGCTGAAAATTCCCCAGAGTGTTTGACAATGTCCACATACCTGCTTTTACCAATCTGACGTTTCATAAGGAAACAAATTAGCTGGCTAAAGACAAATTTTAAAATTATTTTGTAATAAAGCATATTAACTGGCTTCAAACATCAAGCTGTTTTTCACTCCTATCAAATCTGTATCTACAGAACAATTACTTTTAACATGAACATGTTTATACAAAAAGAAAGCAAAAGATTAATACAACCCAATAAACATAGCATTAAGAAATGTGTAAAGCAGTACAGAATTGTTTTTAAGAAGATTAAAGCTTGCATGTTTGTCAGACCAGATTTACCATTTGCTTTCTTTCTTCTAGCTAGCTGCCAGAATACTGGTGAAGGTATTTGCAGGGAAAATGGGGACCTCTGCCATCACAACACTGGAAGATGTAAAAAGGCAAGAGGAGAAAGAGGAAAAGGAAGAATCTATTTTAGCACTGCTTGGGATTATTGGAACTGTGCTCAATTTATTTGTTATTGTTTTTGTGTACATCTACACGACACTTTGATGACATTTTTGAACATCAGGTGCACAGCACACAGTGCAAAGGCCAGTGATGTTAAGAATGATTTCTAAATTTAAAGCAAAAAAACCTACTATCTGAAAAGATTATCAAAAACATTCCAGAGCAAAGTGTCTGGCTAACGGTGCTGCATCAATGACTGCTAAATTTACCTGTGAGCCCAGCTAGGGTGTTAAATTACGTAAATGAAGGCAGATATTAATGACTCACTGACAGCAGATGAAATTCAAATAGCAGAAACAGAGATGGCACTGTTTTAGTGCCAGCAAACAAGCAACACACAAGACATGTAAGCAAACACTGGAAACAATCAGAATATAGAGAGAGATATTAATTAAATATATATAAGCAAGCCCCATGATGCTTTCTACAGTTTTGTGCAATGTCTCTTCATAGCTGAGGCCAGAAAACAGAAAGGGTTTTATTCTAGATCATCATATTTTAGGCTTACAACTTACACTAATGTATAATAAGTGTGGAAACAGGAACACTGTTATACCAAAAACTTTAATATTATAAATAAAATTTTAGCTGTTGACCATACTCTGCAGCATTTTTGTTAGCCTTGTGGAAAGCTGAAAAGAGTTAGCTTTTCTTGCCTTTACTGAATCCGTATGTGAAATCATCATGCTATTCTGACAATGTGCTTTTCTATTTAAAAATCCTTTAAAATGGTGTGAAAAAATAAAGAATAGTTTCTCAATACTTCCTTTAAAATGGCACACTAATACATATTCTCCAAATGAAAAAAATCAGAAGTTACATTTTCTATATTACCATTTTTAGAATATTATAGAAACAAATCAAATACAATTTTCATGCATTCAACCCAATGCTTATTTTCAATTAAAAGAAAATTTACTACACAAGGATTCATGGTGCTGCATGGAAAACAGGTTTAATAATCTTTGCCCAGAACAATGTACTCTCTCTTTCTGGACCAGATCTTGAAGGTATTTTCCCTTTTTGTACAGTTTATGACAGAGACCCAGAACTGCAACTCACTTATACTTCATGGAACATACAATTAGACATATAATCTTCATACAATCTTCTAACAGAAAAGCTACTTTTGGGAGTTTAGGATTCAAAAAACAGTAAAAAACAATACTCAAAAAACCCCCCCAAAACCAAACCACAAATTTTAACAAATACCGTTCTTACTATTAGATGTGCCACAGAGGAACAACAGAGGAGCTGCATTTCTGAAAAATCAGCTCTGTTCCCTCTACTAGGCTTCAAAGCTACATCCAGTCCTTCCGTAAAACAACAAGCAAAGAAACACAACTCCTTCTATAGGTGATAATTTATTACTGTATAGAACTTCGTATCTGCTAAACCAACTGAGCCTTTGGAAGACACTTCCAAACAAGCACATGCATAAAATAAGGTCAGGGATCTAGAACAGAATGAATTTGGCAATGATATTTCAGTCAGTTGCAGAAACTAAGCTGTAACACTGATTTATGGCTGAACAAGGTGCAAGATGGTCTATTCTGGTTTTGCGACTCTGAGTCAATACTGGCTCAACCAGAAGAAATAATAAATGGTGCTGAGGCTGCACTGGAAGGAAGCATGTGCAGACAAGGAAAAAATTTCACTAGCCATAGTCTATAGCAAGTCTCCAATATTGTGTACTCATTTGCAGTATAAGAAGCACCAAAGCATTCTGCAAAACTAAGCTATGTGCTAGTGGAATTACAACATAGGTTATTAATTTAAGATTTTAGAACAGAGTAAATACATTATTAATTTTTTCAATGTACTCCTTATATCTCCATACTTACGGATAATGCATTAATCTCATACTACAAGGATATATGAGATGGGTCTTAAAATGAAAGGTTACAAGAATCCGAAAACCAAACAGAAATATGAAATTCAGGTAGAAATTTCTGCTGTTTATTTTGATTCTGAAGTTATTTTAGCCTTGTCAATTCTGTGAAATCAATAAACAGTTTTATTTCATGTCATTTCAGTGCACAGCTTTCTTCTTGAAATTGTGAATCAACTAGTACTGGAGTGAGATACTGCACCTTTTTTTGTAAACACTGCAGCAGTCAAACAGATAAAAATAAATCCCAAAGTTATAACCAAATGTGGCAAAGGTTCAGCATCATTCCTTTACCAATGAATGAATTAATCAACATCAATGAAAACTAGTAGAATTTTTCATTTCCTTAATTATATGCTGTCTATCTAAACTACCATTGTACTTCTAATTTTGCTCATAGCAAAAGGCTTTGACTCTCTGAAGGAAATCGTAGGGTAATTTTATCATTAGATATTACACTGGCATGGAAGTCAGATTTGGTTTTAAAACAGAAGTCTAATATTCTCTCTTAACAAGTAATACTTGTGCTCTATACTCACACAGACCAAAGTCTAGATTTAGTTAAATAAGCTTCAATATACAACTGTGGTGTTTATACATTTAATCCAATATATGCATAAGACTCTCAACAACTAAAACCATCTTAACAGCGACTACCTCTTATTAGACACAATAGAATGTACATGGGAAAAGCAGCATTTCATGATGATTCTACATTTACACTGCACTAGTACCTTCATACCTTCTGCAATTGAGTAAGATCAGTGTAGCAACCTCAAAGATCCATGAGGGAACACAAGTTCATAAAGCACTCAGCCTATTTAGTACAGTGGAACTGGACTACTTTGCAAAAAGTAAAGCAACACCACATAATGCCTTAAGAGTAAGTATGATTAATAGAAAAGAAATACTTTAACATCAGCAGGCAATCTAGTGTAGTTCAAGCTCTGAGGTAAGAAGATGAGACCTGAAAAGTATCACATTAACAGGCTCAATTAACAAAGGTAGAAAGGAAGAATCGAGGCAGAAAAAATAAAAACCAAATCAATACACATTCATCTTTGACAGATTTGTCCATAGTACTTACTAAATCAAATTCACAGTGAAGTATTTGGCAGCATGATAAAACAGCACAACTATTAATGAAATCGCAAGTCCAGGGTGTGACAGTACGTACGTGGTAAACTATGAAAGGTGCATTAAAGGCCAATATCGGACTCTTTACAAAGTGGAACATGCTAGTCAGTAAACACAATTCGTTTAGTAAAGCCCTTATATAGAAAAGTATAATCTCTTCTCAGCAGCACCAGAAGCTGTGCTGACCACATCACCTGGGAGTCTTAGCCATCATTCCTCCTTGGATTGACAAAGAGAGCTAAGAGGAGAGCATGCAAGAAAACCCCAGCTAAAATCACAGTATCACCTGCTTCCTGTAGGCCTGGAAATTCAAGCAAAGACAATCTAGGTACAATTCTGCAACTTGCTATGAGGTCTGTCTTCCAAAGATGAGGTAGTACCAAACCTCTCTCACTCTTCAGCTTTTAACTAGATTAAGTCATCTCAGTGTTCGCTAGATACTAGTTTAGGGCCAAACCAGCACAACTGTATTTTTAAGCAAGAAGAGTCTACCTAATACTGTAGTATCACTGATAAATCCAAACCTCACTAGGCTTTTTACTGTCCAAGCCTGTACCAAGATAGGGCAGTCCCTGTCCTAAAAGTCACTTGATTTCCTTCTGTTTCATTATTGCCTTCCACTACCACCTCTCTAAAACCTTGTTAACTGCAAAGATTACTATTACTACTGCTTTCTTCTTTCCCATTTCTAAATAATAGCTTGTATTATACACAGTATATACATTTTGTAATACTAGTTTGTAGTCTTCATAAGCATAGGTCCAGCAAGTCAAGTAACTTTTACTTTTATCAGTAAAATCTAGGCCTTCAGGACAGCCATGTACTCCAGTTAGAATCTGAAGGTTACGCTTTGCTGGGAACTTCTTGTTGCACAGCACAAATTTTTTTGTTCTGCATTTTTTTAAAGGAGAGAAATGTTCACATATTTGAGAGTTCCTACAGCAGTAATTCTTTCATATGAAATGTGCTGTATACAAGACAATGGTGAAAAGGTTTTACGTGTCAGCTTTTGGTGTGAAATGGGCATAAATGACTGGTAATAAATACATGCTACATATTCCATCATTCAGAATTAAGAGCAACATCAATTTTACAAATCGAAACATGAATGAAGTCTGCAGGAGGAAGCACAAGTGTAATAAAAAAATCTTACCATGTTAGAAATATAACCTTTTTTCATTTATAAAATGAATAGTAAAAGCCACATAACACCATAACAAGATACGAAAGAAACATAGGAAAAAAAAATATCAAGAAACAAGGTGAGGATTACAGCAGCTACTGCTCCTTGTGACTAGAGCTATGATCTATCTTGACTAATAAAGGAAGTCCTTCATAGACAAATAAACCTTCCTTCTCTAGAAGAAAAGAGCAATTATGAAAATTAAAGTGGTCAGTTCACAATTTTCAAGGACTTCACAATCACCTTGCTCTGATGCAGATGAAGCTGCAGAATGTGTCAGAGAAATCTGGTTTGTAATGATCTGCTTCAAGGTGAGGTTTCTAAAAGATTAAATTGTATATGAATGTTCCTAATCTCATCCATATTCCTTTTACCTAGAACAATCTAGATAACAATCTAGTCCATGTATATTTCAAGCAAATTAAGCAGGGATGGAAAAACATATTTAAGCAACAAAAAACCTACATAAATTTCTAACTGTGACACAGGCCAATTTTATATTCTCATAATGGAACTCATCAAGAATTTTGCCAAAACAACTTTGCAAGCATTATGCATCATACCTGTAGCTAAATGAACATGTCTAAACAAAATATGAAATTCTTGTCAATATCAAAATATTTATCTTGTATTACCATCGTGGTATCAGTCTACTGTGCAATAAAGGGAAATGGCACATCTACAGATTCACTACACATACTTTTTATAGAAATTTTCCCCACATTATTTTACATGCATGACAGATAAGATACGTGGTGTGTGAAAAATCACTGTTATTGCAACCATCAACAGCAAAACCTAAAACCTAGTAGAATACCTCCAGCATAAGGGTAACCTTTGACTAGCCTCACCACCATCCATTCAAGTCTAAGTTACAAGTTACAGAGTTGTTGAAAATTGCTGATTTCTGTAGCACTCTGCTCGGTACAGCTTGTTCTGTTGTTCTTGGTGCCAGAACCAGGTAACATGCTATTAGCATTCTGTATGCACTGTACTAATTTCCCAGTCCAGCATGTTACAGCAAGAACACAGTTATCTGCTTCTTCCACATGAAAGTACTTTTTGACTGGTCTGAAAATTAGGACAACAAATATATAAGTGTTACTACTAATGCTGTTCCCTTTCCTACTTCCTCTGAGTAGGCATTCAGCCCTGTTGGAGAAAAAACAGATATTCAGGATAGACAAGCCAAATCAGATCAGGTCTACCAGGAAAGACTCAAATCTGCTCTACTACACTGTATTGGCACCAGACCTTTTAAAAATAATAATGTAAAAAATAGTTTCTACATTTAAAATGTTTCAACTATAAACAAATTGTTTAAGTGAATTTTTCAGTCTTGAGTTTTGTACCAACTTGGATTATAGAAGGAGACAACGGCACGTTACCTGAATCGTTGCGGAGATATGATGACATCGCTGGGATGAGGCAAGATTGACTGAGTAGTTCTAGGAGAACAGATGGAAGAGCACTGCTGTTTTGTCCTCTCCCCTCATGGCTAGTTTGGGTCTCTCCATTTGATGTACTCCCTGCAGGATTTATGTAACTGGCAAGAACCTGACATACACAAAAAATATTTAATCAAAACTTAATTATTTTAGCTGAAAGAACCCTGTCTTTCCTCCCTTAAGGAAGATGCCATTATACTTCACTAGGTATTTATTTCAGTAGTCCCAAAGATGACTTGGAAGAAATTCAATACAGTAATTAGATCATTATTCCAACTTAAGCTAGTGACTAAATTAAATAACTACTATAATTCCAAATTACTTTAAGCCAGCAATGAATATGAACTTTGACAAACCTGCTGGAGTTACTCAGCACAGGAGTTTGCCAGCTCACATCACTGAGACATGCAGCCAGTCAGCCTCATTCACTAGTGAACACCAACTAGCTAAAACATTTTTTAACTACAAATGTTTCAAAAATATTTCTAACTTCTTTTTCGATGGAACTTCAGAGTTTAGAGATGAAAAAACGACTTAAGGTGAGTATGACTGTTAGCTTCTAACAGTCACTGGTGAGCACGGCTCTTGCTTCAGTAAACAAAGAGCTCTGCTTCTGCTGAGTGATGGCAGGGGAGTCACCTCATGAATGCAGACCTGTTCATCCCAAGGATAGTCCTGGCTGAGTTTACAGGCCCTTACTATGTGTTGTAGACACACAACTTAATGTACTTCCATGGGTCTGATTTGTGAGATTGTACTCTCAAATTAAGCAACTTTGAGGTATGAAAGGCCATATTTTTTGTAGTCTCAGGGGGTCTATTTACCTTTTTAGCTTCTACTGTCTTTCATTCTCCCTCTTTGATCTAACTCCATTACCCATTTTAATTTCTGCAGCACCTTATTGGCACTCCATGCAACCAAATTTTTCTAAAAAACCTTTCCAGAGAAGGGACCAGGGGAAATCTGCTGTACAATTGATTGACATCTTCAGCAAAATGCTGAAGGGTTTTCTACTTCTTTTTCCAATTGTTCAGTGTGCAAAGCAAATGACTCTTTACCTCACGACTGATGAAAGTTTTAGCTAAAACTCTGCATGGCATAACAGAGAATAATAGAGAATACTGTCTAGAAGTGTTGCCAAGAGTAGGTCAGGTGATTTTCCTCATTCTTGCTTAGGATGCTTTTTTTAAAAAAAATTGTTTTGGTTTTGTCAGTTATTGTAAGTTTTTTCATGTTATTTCTGCGTTGTAATCTACGGTGACTGAAATAACAGATTACATCAAAAGATATCTTAAAGAGTTAGGGCATGGGCATTTCACAATTTTATCTCCTTTCATCTCACTACCCAGCAGTGAGGTTAACTAATGCATTCGAGCTGACAGTTCTGTGAATAAAATTTTTGATGACTAGACAGAATCTCAT
>NW_009954497.1:62815-94192 GCF_000747805.2 Chaetura pelagica
TAAGAGAACAGGGGTTGGCTGCACTTCACAATGGTCTGAAAAGCCTAATTGTTTTCTTCTCCATAGCATGAGGTATTTGGAGAGAATCAGAATTTTACTAAAATCTGGATGTCTACTGGTAATTTACTATTGTAATTTCATTGACACACTCATGATTTGACAGTATGTCTGAGCGAGATATTGTTATATTGGCATAACAGTAACATAATTCATGGACACCAGTAACAACTATGGACATTTCCTTAAAGCTGAGCAAAATTATGTGAGAAATTAATACATAAGACAATTGGGCACACAAACCAAAATGCCTATTCCCACATCCTCCACCTTTAATGGACAGTTTTTACTTTTGACTGGATGCAGCGATGTCAGAGATATACAACATCTCCAAGGAAATACATTGGAACGCTTCTGGGTTCACTGTGTATTCTGAACTGTCACCCAGGCCTACCCAACCAGGTCTTTTCTATGCAGCAGCTTAGAGACATTTGAAAACAGCCTCATTCAAAATGTGATCTATACAATTTTTCATGTAGACAGGAAGTTGTAAATTTTTTTTTTGCCCAAAATACTGTAATTACTCTGCTATATGACAGAAAAAATACAAACTTTGTTTTTCCTATTCAGTCCTAATGTTTCAAGTGCTTATCGTTAATCAAAATGTCATTACTACACACCTGTAGAAGGCAGGTCACATGCTCTTCTTCAAGCCTTTGCTTAGTCAAAGCTTGTTCAACATCCCATCCTGAAGCTGTGGAGCCCGTTCCAAAGCCTGTACCCTTAGCCCAGTACAACTGTTGTTCTTCTGTTGATGCACTGTTGTGCGTACTTGACACCTGTGGCTAAGTCAAAAATTAAAAAGTCACAATCATTTCACATTTTTCATCTTATGAACTTCCATTTAGAAAGCCTTCATTTTGCAAAAGAATGCAATTCCAATTTATCAACTTTATAAAGATAACCTCAGGATCCAGTGAAATTCAAAGCTTTAAACAGGAAAGGCTCTACCACATACATGGAGTTCTAGTACAGGTCATCACCAAATCCTTGCAAGAGATTCTTCAATTTGACTAGGAATGTAACTCCATTTTTGTTCTCTTTGAAAATACTATCACTGCTTAAATGATGAAAGCTATTAGAATGCTACTTAATACCATGATACAATGTATGAACAGTCTGTATGAACAGACTACAATGGTAAAAAAAAATATCACCTATGAAGTACAATACTGGAAGTAGTCTGGAATCACCATTTAACTTACACATTGCAAATGCAATGCATCTTGGTGATGAAACATCTATATGGTTATTCTCATATAGCCATTACTCATTGCTTTACTCATGAACATGTTGTGCCTTTAACACTCAAGCGGACTGTCAGGAGTACTGACTTAAAGCACTTAAGGCAAAGCGTGGCCCCACAAATACAAGCCTCAGCGCAGGGCTGATGGATCTCTAGGTTCAAGTTAACATCTATCACCTGATAGATATGAATTATGAGAAACCAAGCTGTTTAAGGGGTCATGGTAGAACTGAAGCAGAGATTAGAATTAATGGTTGCCCTTTTCCTCCAAAAAGCCCCAAAATGCTAAGGCGTTAATGTGTCAGCAGCTTAATACCCCATTAGAAGCAGAATATTTCAGCTTCCCCATAAATTTGACTAGGCATTGAAACCAATTATCCTCAGGCACAGCTTCATCTCCTCCTTGCTCAACACTTAATCAGTATCAGAGCTGCTAAAATCCAGACAGCCCTGCATTTTGCAGCTACTTGCCATATTTAGCCCCCGGGAACTTTTTCATGCAAGGCTTTGCCACAACAATGCTAAAGAGGGCAGTTAATTAATTTTGTTTAAACAAGACAATTGGTATGTTATGCAGTAATGGCAACTGATAATCCTAAATTTAAAAAAAGGGGCATAAATGTTCTCAATAAAGCATGTTATAATACTGGAAATACCCTGAAAAAGCTTAATTTTGGAGATTCACTTGGGATCTTGAAAACTATGGAAAATTTTTGTCTTTAGATTTAATTTCCCCACCAGTAAAAAGGGCACAAGAAATAAATCACTGTATTGATTTATTAATTTTCACACTTATTTATGTCCGTGAAGCATTTAAGAGTAAATATTTTGCAGCCAGCAGAATTCAGAAAATGAATGATAAATAAGGCAATGAGATCATGCTATCTAATGAGGATTAAAGACCCACCATCCACTGAGCATTATGCTTCTCATGCACTGAAAAAGAAGGTCCTATGAAAGAAACTGATTACACCTTCATACTGCATGACAAGCCTTCTTCGTTGGTTAAATTTCATTATTACTATGTTTACTTGCAACAAGCGAGGACAATGGATCAAGTACTTTCTAATTATTTTTTTCTTCATTCATATACCAAATATGCAGAAGTAAGACCATAATGAACGCAGTAAGATTATTTTCTTTTTTATAATTAAAACTCTTACTACTTCTCAGTGGCAATTACTCTGCTGCTAAACTTACCTCTGCCTGGTTGGGATTAGAGTTGGGCACTCTTGGTGCATGGTGGCTTAAAGCAGACAGACAAGCAAGGATAAGATGTATAGCCCCAATCTCCAGAGCCATCCTCCTAAGCAGTACTCCATCATCAGTAGTCAATGGTGTAGTGCTGAACAAACTGCGCAACACATGGAACGGCAGAGTTGGAAGCACGTTTGCTGAAGGAGACTGCAGGATGTGACCTGGATTGAAGAAGAAAAATATCAAACCCAAATTTCCTTGCAGTATTTCAATACCACTTGTTAATCCTGCAATAATTTATAAACAACACATACAGGAACCTATTAAGAACTTCAGCATTGCACACAGTAAGAAATTCAGTACGCTTCTCTTAAAAAAAATTTCAGCAGTAGAAGAGCGTAGAAGAAAGAATGTTGCTTTATTTCCTTTATGAATTTGGTTATAAACCAAAAGGTATAAAATCTGACTCACCATTTCCACAGAGACAATTTAGTTTGGGAATAACAGCAAGTCTTAATACTGTATTTAACTACACTTCAGGTCATATTTCCAAATGAGGAAAACAAAGGTGGGTTGCACTGATTTTTTTAAATTTTAGTTTCAAAACATTTTAACTACAGCAAGTTATAGAATGCATGTGGTCAGCTAACAGCAGCTCACAAGACATAGAGCTAAAGTTTATTATGATGCAGGATTTTTTTTTGTATTAATGTGCTCAAAATGGGAATTAAGTCACTGACACAATCCAAGCTGTGATGCTATTCAAGTTGAATACACAGTGAAATGCTAACATAATTTTAATTAGATGAGCTACAAGTTGATTTTTGTAGTGGAATTATTTTAAATTTTTAACCCTTTTCCAATATGAGCAAAAATGTACTCCTTTTAAAAGCCACATTTCAAATAATAGAGCAATCCATTAATGCAACATAAACACATTTGGGAAACTGTCTCAATTTTTTCCATCTAACAATGCATTTCACATTCTGTTCCCACTACATACGTAAATAGAAGTATTTGACAACTGAAAATACTTCAAATACTGAAAATATTTCAAAATAGCCATCTCTGCTATGAAGTTTGTTTCTTGTTTTAAATATATTTATACTAATTTCTCCCTGATTCCTAAGAGTTTATCAGCTATATAATTATCTAGAGGTCTAAACTGAAATACATATCTACTCATACACATGCATACACACACAAGTTAATTCATATCTAGCTGATGATCTTTGTAAAGACAGTAACAAGAAGGAACAAAAAAGTCCTCTGACTGGGATCTTCATAAATAAAACTGAACACCTCTGGAAGAAGCCCATCTGACAGACTTCCAAAATTGCAAGTGCAGCCAAAGGACAAGGAGACAAAAAAAAAAAATAATTAAAAAAAAATCAACCTAAACCTTTGCCCCTGATTTATCTTTGTAGACAACTGAATCCATGTTTAATATATAAGGCCATAGATTTGTAAATGCAGCTCTTCATATTATGTGAAAAAGGAGACTCTAGGTGTACAAAAAAACTGCAATTCCAAAAGAAAAGGAAAATGTTAATGCTTTATATAAAGAACTAATGTGGACTACTGTGTACAACTGAACTCACATTTTGTAAAGAGTTCAATTCAGACATTTGGCTTAGGGAATGGAGAAATTGGCTGTTTAGTTCAGAAAAACACACCCTGAAAAACCAGAGTAAGAGGGAATACAATTCCTGTCAACAAATACAGGCGAGAAAGGGCTATTCATGATAAGGAACGATGTTGGCACAATGATAAATGGGCACAAACTCGATATAAATTTAGGCTGAAATTTAAAGCAAGAAAATAATGTTCTGGAACTGTATTTCAGTAGCAACAGTGGATGCACACACACAAAACCAAAAGCAACATTTTAAGGGTCTGAGTTGGTCTCTTTATTAAAAAAAATTTAAAAAATGTTTGAAATTGCAAGGGATTGAAACCACTCAGAGACATAAAAATATGAGGGATTGCATACAGTCCTTCAGTTAATTACTAATTAGATGAGGTGGGGGTAAGCAGCCAGACTGAATTTTTTTAAAAACAGTTAATTTTTGCCTACTGCCCTCTACCTAAATACAAGATAAACAGAAACAAAAAGAAGAGAGGGTAGACAAAGACTCTGTTGCTCAGTTGGTCTTATAAGCTACACATTGTCCGTCACTCTACAGGCTGCTGAATAGAGACTAACTTCAGTTGATTGCTGCACAGAAAAGAGCATTCTTTTCAAAGTCATAATGAAAGGAAATGTTTTAAAAGTACTAAAACATCTTTCACATACACTCTTCCAGTTTTTCAAAACACTAAGAAATACAAATATTAGAACCATACACAGAATTCCAGGTTCAATTGTAAAGACATTCAATACAAATTGACTTCATTTCTTCCTCTGAACTCCCCCCATTAAGGCAGAGCTCCTGCTCAGCTAATTTGATCACTATGATTTTCAGATCTTTTTCACCTTTGCTAAAGCAGCATTATTCAACAGTTTATTCTACATCTGCTGTAGCTATGATCCTACCCATATTATTCTGCATTTGCTCGCAGAATTATAGGACATTTTCTCAATTAGCTCAGCATGCTACTCAGATTACTCTGTCTGAACACTGTCATCTTGACACTGCCATTTTAAGTTTTATCAGCAGTTATTTTACAATTACTCTGACTAGATGAGAACACTGGAATACTGGTGATTGTGACAAATCTTTGTCAGATAGAATTTAATACTTGGAGACTATGAAAGATGCGAGCAACACAGTTCTGCACAACCCGAGTCTAACTTCCTGCTAAAAATATTACAGTGCAAATTAATTTAAGTAAAATTATCTAGCCATGGTCTACAAAGAAACATAATAATTGCACACATACTTCCTTCACCATCATCTGTAACTCCCAACACCAATCTCAACAGACACTGAGCATGTTTCCGTTCTTTTAGCAGCACCTCAGCATAGCCCGGGAGACGAAGAAATAAACCGAAGGCAGCCAGAGAATGTGCGGGTATGGGAGACATAGTCTGCACGGTTGACTTGATCGGTGGAGGTTCTGCAGCAATTGTTTCTGGTGCTTCATACACCAGCTCCCCTGATTGCTCAATGGTAACCCATTCAAACTGATCACTGTCCTTCTGCTTTTCCTGTGTGGTTGATGTAACCACTGGAGTGCTAACCTTTACCAACAAAAACAAAGAAAAAATTCGGTAATCATTCAGTTAATCACCTAGGCAAAAACTGCGTTAAAATTAGGAACTGAAGGACATATAATCCTAACACAGAACACTGTTAAAACGTCACCTAAAGTACACTATTCTTTACAGATATGGGGACCAAGCTAAATGATTAAAAAGGGCATAGTTGCTGCATTTTCAATACAGTTCTAGAAGTCCTGCCTACACAAAGAAGCACCTGTGCTTTGCCAACCTAAAATAATTTGTGTTGCTTAAAATCTAGAGGCATAGGAGACACAAAAGACACTGAAATAAACACTACAAAGATTAGTTTATGTATCAGACTGTTAAATAAGAAACATCCCCTTTGTTCTCAACATTAAATACTGAGTGCGAACTCAAGTGTTTAACTTTTCATTACATACTTTCAAAAAGGAGAATAACTGCACCTGATACCTTTAAAAACTAAGAAGTTATTTGGAAATATTAACAGTCTTGTAGCAGTTTACATGCCCATTTTGGGCTTTTGGTTAATTTGGCAGGCTTTATTACTGCCACACTATAATACAACAGTCTGTAGTTCTGTGGTCTGAACTAATACTGCACAGAGGACTACGCAGCCAGGAATGATGGGAATCAGAGTTCAAGGGTGTAACAGTTACACAATTATTCAGTTGTACACTCAGTTGAAATGAAGGCATGATACCCAGGTCCCTCTAATGTCACAGAAGTTTCAGGCTTTTATGCTACTCAGATGAACTGATGCAATCATATTTAAAATTTTAGTATTTTGTCATCAAATTGATGTAAATTGGAAAAGATTAATGTGAA
Organism: Chaetura pelagica; assembly: GCF_000747805.2. NCBI lineage: Eukaryota > Metazoa > Chordata > Aves > Apodiformes > Apodidae > Chaetura > Chaetura pelagica. The sequence continues at coordinate 69,328 of NW_009954497.1, forward strand.
AAGTCCTTGCAAAATTAATTCAGAATGCCATACTCTTAATTAAAAATCAATGCCATGTTTATCTGTATTTATTCAAATCATTTACACCTTCAGAGAATGAGCAGTATCAGTGACTTAAGAGAAACACAAAAGTAAAATTAGAGAATTAAGAGTCTGAAGAATTTCAGTCTTCACTCTGAATCTTACATTTTGTATTAATGTACTTAATTTGTTTTTATGGATCACGGATTTCTTATTCAGTATTTGAATTCAAAACACATTTCAAGCTAAAAAACTTGTGGAAAGAAAATAAATTCCCAGTACTATATAAAAAGAATAAAAAGGGGTGAAATTTCTCATGGTCATAAGTTGCCTTTCATATGTGGCAGAATTCCATGAATTAGTCTTCCTCAATACACATTATCACTCCTGGGTTTCAAAACACAGTAAAATATTTATGTGAAAACATTTCCTTCACTTTTATTTTTTTTTTTAACCTGGCTTAACACTAGACCTCTAAATCAAATTTGTGGAATTACTTACAAAGGATTCATACTAATTATCCAGTCTCACTACAGGGTTCCTATTCCTGCCAAAGAAGTAATTCCATACTAATGCCACTACTGACCTGTAACTGCCTCTAGAGAAATTCCATACATAATTATAATTAGTGTACAAATAGCATACACATTAATTATATAATTTAAAGATATTTATTAACACAAATATAATAAAGATTGGACAGTTATTTGTTCTTTATAATAATGAATTTAAAATAAAATTATATAATCTACTTTGAGAACTGAATTTTCCTTAACCATAAAAATCCCTGAGGGTACATTTACATGAGCAATTAAATGATAAGCAAGTATGGCTTTATAGTACATCAGTAACTTTATGTTACTGGACCCTTCAAGATATTTTACAAACAAAGTGAAGCAAGCGGAAACATTTGTTCCACAAAGACATGGCTACTCAAGCAGCCTAACCCATGCATGGGGAAGCAGCCCATATAATCTGGACTGAGCTGTGGAATTACACACGTCTATTTTAAAGCTGCTTTCCCACACAACTAAGATGACAAACTGAACCATTGAGAATTCTGAGAAAAATACTGTCCTTAAACAAATAAACAGAACATTCTTAGCATATTTTTCTACACTGTTTTTTTCACTCACTTGCTGAATTACATCAGGATAAAGCATAGGGAGTCTCTCTGCAATAAGGGCCAATCCACCCATTCCTGCAAAAACTTGCAGTGGAGACTGAATGGGACAGGTTTCAAGAAGTGATTCATCTAAAACTGCATCCATACACTCATCCCCAGGACTGATGGCTTCATCTTCAGGGCAAGGTCCCAGTAAATCTGCATGCTCTACAAAAACACAGAGGTAGGAGAAATTAATACATCATCATCAGTATTGTCTTTATTTCTTTGTCCTTACTCAAAAGTGGACCTCAAAAGTATCAGTTTCTTCATAAGCAAAACTCGACTCAAGAATCTGAAATGAACAACAAGAGTATCAAAACCAAGTAAATGTATTTGGGGTATCCTTTGCTAGCGATAGCAGACCCAGGTCCTAACTTGGGACTATTTCTACAGGGTTGCATGTTAATTATTAGATCAAATTCTAATAAAACAAAATCCTATGCCTTCAGGATTTTGTTAACTTTGGAAGCCCAACATCTAAAACACTATTTATCATCTAGGACATGAGTAGTTTTGTTACTCTCTGATAAAGACTTTATAGCTGAAGAACAGAAAGACAACTTTACCTAAATTAGACTTCCTTTTCCTAAAAAATGCAGAGATGTTTTATTTTGTTTCCCCTTTCTCATGATTTAACTCACCATCCATGAAGTGGTATCACCTATCACTCACCACACCTATTATTCCCACATCTACTGTGATGTGTCAAAATACCCTTCTACCAGAGCTGCAAAATTTAATTCTATCTTCCTAACAAAAAATTCCAGATCTCTATTTTTAACTTTCTGCTAGCCTCCATCCTCTCCGTTTATGACTAAGAACCCTAATATGTTATCCAACAGACAAAAAAAGATATTTTATGCACCAATGCAGAGGTTGTATATACATAACCCTACCACAATTCATTTGCTGAAAATCAACCCTCTTTGCTAATTACCATAGGCAGACTTCACAGTGAACATACTTCGTCTAAAAAAAAAATTAAAATCTGTATCACAGACTATGTTGTTAAATTCTATAAAGCAGTGATCCTCAAAGCCTTCACAGTATATCCGTATCAAAAGGCAGCACAGATCAGCTGAAAATTGATGATAATTAAAATGTTTGCATACACACATGCTACCATTTATTATGTATCTGTAAAAAACCAGAAGCATATTAAAGCATAATTCATCCAGCTACCATCAAAACTTTAAAAGAGTTTTAACCACAGATACTTTCTCTTTTAAAACCTTTTCATCCCTAACTTGAAAGGGAATAAGAAGCAGCAGGTCTTTCCCCATCCTAATGGTCAACTTTTAAAAAAGTGCAAGAAGCACCAGGTTACAAGGACATTCTAGATATGTCATGGGAGGAACACATCACTATGAAGCAACGTGATCAAAGTAACAGATTTAATAAGCTCAAATCAGGGTCATGTGCGAGTATGCACATCAATTAATCCTAATTCAACCTGATGCACTACAAGAAATAGAAAAAGTCACATATACTTAGAAAGCAGAAAGAGCCCAAACATAACACTTTGAGTACCCACAGCTTTGATATCTACTGTTTTTGAGAGTACAGGCAGGAAACCATCTCTGTGGAACTTTTCCCTGTCACCACAGGTACTGGGTGTATGCAAATATGCCTGTCTCAACAAGGGAGCACCTTCCATCAGACATGTGGAAGATGCCACCACACTAGGCTGAACATAAATTTAGAATTCAATTGCTTGAAATGATATCAATTGATCAGACTACAAGAAAGGTTAGATTTCCTTGATAAGGAAAATTTCAAAATAAAAATTTTGAAGGAGGACTCACTGTTCTGTTTTACAATGTAAGCCTTCCCAAAGAAGGAAAACAAGAAAATAGACACGCATAGATAATCACAATGCACAGAAAGATCACTAAAGCCAAATGCTTCTCTGCAAAAGACACTTGAAAAATATGCTATCAGTGAGCAAGGGTATAGGCAGATCTTTTATTATGAGTGCAAATATAATGCTATACCTTTCACATCTTAAATAGTGTTGCAAGGAGTTACACTTAAGTATGCTTCTCCAGTACTTGCTTTAGTTAATCTTCTTATAACCCAATTAAAATCATTTCACCTCCATTAATGTTCTGCAAGTTTTCAGTGAAGTCATGCACTTCAGCTGTGAAGAACTGCTAATCTCAAAGGCATTGAAGCACAGAGAAAAAATACAAATAAATTACACTTTTCCTTAAGTACAGTAGCAGTAAATGCAGCACTAAAGACACCCTGTGAAGTCATAAAATCTATCCAGCACAGATGGTGCAAAAAAAGTCTACTTTAAGTAGCAAGTAAGGAAGGACTGATATGTAAGAATTATTTCTAGACATAATAAAAACTAGTAATGAAAAAGTAGTTGCGCTAACCTTTGTAACTGATGAGTGGTGCCTGTGAGACATGTGAATATAACTAATATTTTGTTGTATAGCACCACAGATCAATGGATTTGTAATGACAAAGTCAATTTTTTAAAAGTATTAGTCTGAAGCCTTAAAAACAAGGCCTAGCAACTTAAGTTCAGAGGACCATCTTTTCACATGAACTCTACTACTAAACTGAACTTCCTCTAGTGATTTTCGAGTTTTATATAAACAGAATTTTTTTTATTGTAGGCTTAGAATTTACATATAAAGCAAAACAAAACAAAAATAGTATTTGAAAGAGAAAGGCTACTCAATAGTGTGAAAGATCTGTATATCCAGCCATCACATGGAGTCAGGAAATACTTAGCTGAGACCAGAGACCAAGTAAGTATTTTTTTTAATTGACTCCTCTTTCTGTTTCTTATCTTTTCTAGAAAGAGACTGAACTACAAGGTGAACAGTTTATAAAAGAAGTCCCTGTCTTAAAATAGCCAAATTATTAACTTTGTCCATGCTTTTTCCATGCTGTGTCAGCAGGATGTTGATGAGCACCTTAGCTTAATTTCAAGGTTCCATTCCTCTGAGTCCTTCCCTAAAGAAATGACATCAAAATCTTTCAAAACACACTCCTGGGCTACAGCTCCTACCTCTCTCTTCTGTAGTACTATGAGTAAGTAGATAGCAAGCAATTAAAAAACCCACATTATTAACAAATGGATCATGTTATAAAATGTTAAGAGCTGCTTAGATGGACTTGAGAAAAATTCACATTTTCAAAGAAGTACCCAAGTTGGTGCAATAAAAAATGTCACAGGCGTCTGTGACTCATGTGGTTTGAAACAGCTCCTGCATTACTTCATCTGTCAAGGTTATCAGCATGTACAACTACTACAGAGAACTGGTGTACATGTAAAGAAATAAAATACATGGTACCTATAGAATCATATTCATATCATATACAACACTACCATGAAGAAAGGAAAGTGAAACCAGAACAACGATATTGCTGAATCTTACAGTATAAGGACAGGACACGAATTTATTCTTTATCATAAAGTTTAGGACTTGCCTTCTAGAAAATGGTTCGGGAACATTATTCATGAATATAAAGAAAATTGCTGTTTCTTATCAAGAAAATAAAAATAATTTTTGTCCAAAATCAAAGCATTTTCAAAAGGAAGATACGAAAAAAGTAAGAACACTCACCTTTTTCTGTGTGAAGACGTTTAAAAGAGTCTGTTTTCGATAAGCTTGGATCTGAGATAACTTTGGAACCAAGCTTAACTGTCAAATCAATGGAACGGTATCCTTGAGGGAGTTTACGGTCATACAGCAGAGTCAGAAGCTGGGCAAGTGTCATTTCAGCTGGTAATGGTTGGCCTAAACAACAATGGCATCGAATCAGAGGGGAAAATTATTATTGGGTTACTTTAACATAAATGTTCAGGTGCTGGTCATTACTTGTACCACAGATGCCAAGTAGACTAAATATTACCTCACTTCAAAACCAAGGCCTTAATTTTACCATTTGTTCTCTTGGGAAAAAGGACCCCATCAGTTTGGAATCAACCAAAGAACTATGCCAAGATTCCCTAAGGCAGTCCTGTCCTGACAGTCCTAGTAACAAATGGCTGTAATTTGATGTGCATGTTAAGCACACACTGCCTGTCCCTTACTATTGAACCCCACCAGTGCAGCACCCTTGGACTGTGGTGGTATAAAGGTGTGTGACTATAAGGTAAAATGGATGAAGTGGAAAAAAAATGGAAAACAGAAAAACCTGCAATTCTTCTTCATTCCTATGAGTCCCAAGCTCTTGTGTCTGGACACAGTTCCGCATGAAGAAACAAATGGCACTGCCAGGACTGATTTTCCCAGCAGCAACGCAGACTTGAAATGCCCATGCAATACAACCCTAACTAATCACTCAAAACAAGATTTCAGCCACTCTGTTGTTTACGAAGATCATGTACTTCCCTGAAATTGCAAGTTACTCTCAAGGCACAGCAATTTTACCTGATAACAAGTACACATTAAGTCAAATGTTTTAAAGTTGGATCACATAATACACTGAGCATGCTCCATTCACCTTGACTGTATTTAATCAAATAACACAAGTTCAAGGAAGGTCTTTAGTAGGAACCTGTTTCTTCAGTGGAAGATATTGTCTTAAGAAATGAAAATTCAAAATGTCTTGTGCAAATGTTTTCTTTTAAAAAAAACAACTTTTTTTTTTGTTTTATGCCCAATTTTTTCATCACTAATTCTACTTTCCATGGCTCTTTTTCACTATAAAACAGACAAGAAGCTCTTCTGTCTAAGATTGAAGTTTCACCCATGTTCCTATATATGCAGTGATCTAAGGTTAAGAATTTGAGTCACACCCGTTTCTCTCTATAGGAGAGAGATCTCTCTATGCCCTAATTACAACACTTCTACCAGCTTTCTCCAGATAGCTGATAAAACTAAGTACATATCTGTTATATGTAAAACAGATGACATCAAGCTGACTGGTGTGGTCAACACACCAGAGGGATGCGAGGTTGTCCAGAGGGACCTGGACAAGCTAAAGAAGTGGGCCCATGAGAACCTCATCAGGTTGAACAAGGTTAAGTGCAAGGTCCTGCACCTGGGTAGGGGCAATCCTTATTATCAGTACAGATCAAGGAATTATGTGATAGAGCAGTCATGCCAAAAGGGACTTGGGGGTACTAATGGACGAACAGTTGGACACAAGTTAACAATGTGCACCCGCAGCCCAGAGGGCAAATCGCATCCTGGGCTGCATCAAAAGAAAGGTGGCCAGCAGGTTGAGGGAGGTGATTCTGCCCCTCTACTCTGCTCTTTTGAGACCCCACCTGGAGTATTGTGTCCAGTTCTGGCATCCTCAACACAACAGGGACACGGACCTGCTAGAACAAGTCTACACAAATGATTAGAGGGCTGGAGCACCTCTCCTATGAAGACAGTCTGAGAGAGTTCAGGTTGTTCTGCTTGGAGAGGAGAAGGCTTCAGGAGGACCTTATAGTGGTCTTCCAGTACCTGAAGGGGCCTACAGGAAAGCTGGGGAGGGACAGTTTACAAGGGCATGTAGTGATAGGATGAGGGGCAAAGGCCTTAAACTAGAGTAGGTTATATTCAAGCTGGATATCAGAGAGAAGTTCTTTACTATAAGGGTCATGAAGCACCAGAACAGGTTGCCCAAAGAGGTGGTGGAGGCCTCACTCCTGGAAATGTTCAAGGTCAGGCTCGAAGAGGCTCTAAACAACCTGATCTAGTCTAAAAGGTCCCTGCACACTGCAGAGAGGTTGGACTAAATGATCTTTAAAAGTCCCTTCCAAACCCATACATTCTGTGAAAACATGACTAACTGATTAAGTCATGCTATTTTTGAAAACACAAGTATTATGGAATTCAAGAACATTGCTGAACTGGCAAATCAACCTTCCAGAGAGCAATGCAAGTTGGTTGCCCACTCAGAATGTGAAATAATAGGCCACAAATATCAGTTCAGTTCTGCCCTGCCGGTGAAAGAAAATCTGAGTCACCTTACCAACCCACCCTCCTTTTATTTCTGAGTGAAAGTGGAAATATTGCTGAGATTTTGTTTAGCAACAAGGAACTAAACTTCAAGGAACTCCAGCATAATTGTTACTTTTGTCAAGCCACAATGTGATAATACTCCACTTCCAGTTGAAAGCTGTTAGGAACCCAGAAAGGTCCTACACTTCAAGATGCTAAATAGAAAGATAAACCATTACATCTACTTTCTGTTGACATATGAGCCACTGCAAAAAGACCAACATTTTTAAGTTTAAAAAGAGTTACTGAAGTTACCTGGTAGAAGTTTATGGTAAAGATGAAAGACTGGAACACTAATGGTCTTGCTGGAAGACTCTCCTCCTGAGGAAGAGGTACCTACTTTATCTGCCATCACTCTTCCTCGCCTTGATGGTGGACGTGGAGGGGTGGATGAAACAGCTCTTTTTGACTGAGATTTCAAACCTAGTACAGAAATAAAAAAATCAAAGTACTTAATAACTTCAGTCAGCCAAGATGTAATGTACTCAATACTTTCAATGATACCAAAAGAGTAGAATTTAGCAGCACTGGCTAATTAAATAGCAGAATAGCATTCATGTATAAAATATATTTGGATGTAACCTTGGTATTTTTACAGTTACAAGACTGCATGCTCTCCTGAGCCCCAAACTCAAACCAAATAATAGACGTACAAGATAAAACAATCCATAAAAAAGCAAAAAATATTCTGATTCTGCTCTTAAAACTTAAAGAGCCTGACTAGCAATGTGCCCTACAGCAACATTTTAAAAGTTTTTTTTAGTTGAAAACAAGAAATGCAAAAATTTATAACTGACACATTTCAAAACAGATTATTGAAAAGAACTACTTGTCACCTACAAAGGTGACTTCAGCTGCTAACAGGCAACAAGCTAAATTCTGGCTGCACAAGGCTCTGAGGACACTAAAAACCAGACACAGTATATAAGAAAAGATAAAGAAAAAATAAGATTCCACAAGCAGGTACATAAACCAAATGTAAATTAATGAAATTTATATTTAAAATGGTTTACTTAACTGGAAAAATACAAACAAAAAGAACGAAAAACTTAGATCTGCTTCTTTCTAAATACTGAATGGGCTATATCAGGCAGTATGATCAAAGATGCAACTGCGATGAGACATGGTTGACTATGCTATGCCTTATCTTCAAGCTTGGCTTTTTCTCTTATTCCTAGATTCTTTATGCACATGTTAACCTGCACTTGGACCAATTGATATTTAGATATTCCCAGAATGTGTTTACCCTGTTTAAGTGCCATCTACTGCAAATATCTTTTCAGATAGAGATGCTGTGCTTAACATCAGCTGTGTTGTTTTAAATATACACCAAGATCCATGAAACTGCTGCCCTATTCAATACTTGAGTTTAGCATTATATCTACATCTAGAAACCTGAAACAAAAAGCTTAGAAATATTGGTGCCAGAAGTCAAAGGAAATCAGCATCTCTTCTTCATGCTTCATGAAGTGTAAATGAAATTGAGTTACTTCAATGAAGGCAGAAAGCTAGATAGGAGAAGAATAGCTTGAAGTTCATTAATCTCTCTCTCACGCACACCAGCACCTCAAACTAAAAGACTTCGGATCTTTACAGCCATCATCTGAACTGTAATCTTGTACCGCTGCAAAATTACTCTGTCAAATCTATAACCTCTATGGTAGTTTTGGAGGAAAAGTGTTTACATTAATTATTTCAGTAGGATCTATATTAGTTTTTAGAATGCAATTGCTTTGGAAAAAAATCCTATATTTGTGGTTTCCAAGTGCAATAATGTGGTTTCATGCTTTCATCTCCATCTGACAGTCTTTAGCAGAGTATCACCAGCTGTTATGTGAAGTACATGGATCCTTTTATTTCCAAAGCATATTGAGGGAATAGAGGTGATTAAACTCTGATGCACCAACCACTGCAATACGGTGGAGGTAGTAATACTGACACCACAGTAGCAGTACACAAATACTAATATACTGTCATGTAATCCCAGCTCCAGGTGTGTTTTTACAGAATTCTGTAAAATGCACTAGCAACAGCATCCACAACATGTCACTGACACACATATTTAAGTACAAATTTGTCAAAGTATATGATCTGCTAGAGGTAGAAGTTATACCAGGAACCAATCTTTGCTGCCTAACAGACAAGTTAACTGGGCACTACAATTTTTCTAGCCATTAATAATAAAAATAATTATTTGTAGGCATTTTCCCCGCAATCCACACTTGCAATATCAGAAAGACCCTTTTTTCAGAAGGTTGAAAGAACATACCAGAAGCAACAACGACACTGTAGTTGTCCTGAAAACCATTTTCTGCTTTAACTTTTTCTTTCTCTTCATAGTTCTTTTTTTCTTTATCTTCCTTCTGTTCATTAATTAGCTTAGCTGTAATACTGGGTGTATCTAAACAGGAGGAAAAAGAAAAAACCAAAGAGGAGGGAAAGGAATTTCAAAACACCAAGTTGATTTTATTAGTTTATAGGCTGTTAACAAGGCTGTACTTAACTATTTTAGTGGCTTAGAGTTCCATCCTAGGCAGTAATAGTCTTGGAAATATGTATTAATTAAGGCATTTGATAATTCTTTTCCCTTAATCCCCTGAAAATCTGTCCCATGACAATATAAAATTCTAACAGTTCAAATCCATTATCTGATGAGTTAAATGTATTAATATTAAAACATGGCTGCCCATGAATAAAAAATGAGATACAGCAAAAAAACCCCACTCAAACCCCAAAAACCCCACAACCAACCAACCAAAAATAATTAATCAAAAAACCCAAACAAAACAATAGCAAAAAAAAAAAAATATCTAAAACTTTTTTAAGGACACCTGCAGACTTATTACACAAACTGTTGTATTTAGGTCTGGTTATCCAGTGTTAGATATTGGCTCAATTTTAGAACTGGCAAGTAGAACTGTTCCTTTAAAACTGGAAGATGCCTCAAGCACATTATACAACAAAAACGTCTGCTGTTTGCTTAAGAGAGCATTAGATTACTGAAGTTCAACTATTTAGGTTCAATCATTAGTGCAGATCACAAATATCAACAAGCACCTATTAATTATTGATGATTAGTGATAATGGGTAATTTCACACCTTGTAAGGTACAACACTGGAACAAAAATAGCCAAAGAGTTCTTGAATTACTTCTGAGTGTGTTTCCACACAGCAGCCTTAAACTATAACCACAAACTCAAAAACCTAGAAGTACCAGACACCTTTAATTACATATGACCAGTGGGTGAGCTGCTGCAAGACATATGGTTTGACTGCTTGGAAATATATTATGATCTGTGCCTAAAGACGTTTGGTTATGTTTGTGCTAGACAGCAGTGCAGACCAAAAGAATGTGAAAATGCTGCTACTCAGGACCCAACATTCCTACGCACTATGTATCTGAGACTGGGTGCTGGCTTTTAAAAAAATTCTCATTAGTATTATTATTACTAGTACTATTATTAAACTTCAGAGTTACTCTAGTTTGGTCTCATGGACTGAATGCCTATTATTGATGGGGAATTTAAAGGCCATTAATAAAATTATTAAGGAAGCTTAAGCAACAGTATTTTTACTACTCAGATGATACCTAGATTTGTTGTTCAATTCTTCTGTCCAGCTAAGACCAGTAACTTAAGACTAAGGTGAATGAAATGCAAAACAATTTGTACTCATCCTAGACAATCCCATCTTTCTATGGAAAGGAATGCAAGTAGCAGATTTAATAATGATTTTAGAACTTCCCCCCGCCCCCCAATTTTATTTTTTTTTTAAGGCTAGGAGACAAAGTATGATATGAACATGCGTATCGTGATTTATTTTTGCCGACAGTAGGACATAATCAATTTGAGACATTAAAAGCTTAGTTAAAAAAATATTAATAAATTAACGGACTCACAGACTCTGACACAGTATCTTCATTACTGCCTATTGTTGCAGTGGTGACAGTCTTTTTCCTTTCCACCTCCTGTCCACCCCTTCTCTCTTCCTCTCACCCCAAACACAGAGCTTACTTTTCATACATTCAAGTCTTCTTTACTATGTCCTAACCATAAACTTAAGGGAATGATATACAAGTATCACAATAGGAGAAATCAGATCAGGTGAGGGATGGAAACAGAGACCTGAACTTTTTCAGAATTAATTCTTCCCATTTAAAACGAGAGCCAAACTGAGGAATAACAGTAATGTAGCAAAAACCAAAGTTATGGTGCTCTACAAAGTCCAGGATTTGACCAATTTCAATTACAGACATTACAGTGTATCACATCATGACACCCCCCTCCCTAGTCCCCATTAGCACTGGCTATCAACTCGCTGCAATACACCACTAAGGCAGCTACTCAGTACAATTTATGTCACTGCTCAACAACTGATCCCCACCTCATATGCACTGACTATCAAAGTACACCCATTACAGTAATTCTGTCGATAAATTGAACAAGGATCCAAAAATCTTTCCACACGTGATTTGTCTGGACACTAAGTGAATACAGAACTCTACGAGAAATAGTAAACTCAAGAAAATTCAAGCATTTTTCTAGGATTCACTATTTTTTAGTTAGAATGCCAAAGCATGTAGGTTGTCTAGTATTCAGCTAAATACCATGATAGTACTTTTAACACCTTGTTAGGTAACCTCATTATTGCCCTAATGAATTTGTTACTTCCAATGTAAAGATTTAAAAAAGCAGTAGTTCCTCTGAACCCCAAAAAGGTACGTTTAAAAAATTAAAAGCTAATCTACACTGAGTTCCAGAAAATGACATATACTGGTGTATCTACAACATATCATATACGTACCTAGTCAGATGCACACAATTCAGTGCACATCTGTAATACAGCAAAATCATAACTGCTGTGATGATCAATCAACCAACCAAAAAAGAAGAAAGCAAATCCCACATTCCCCACCTCAGTTTTGCAGAAGGTAACAATAGTATCTGACCAGAAAAAGTCTATTTTGCATGAAATATTTAAGTCATATGCAAAAGCATACAACTTACAGCACTGTTTCGTATTTGGCAATAACTGATGAAGACTGCAAATACGTATGTTAGATATACTTGGTTTATGTGGGTTTTTTGGCTTTGGGTGGGTTTTAATGGAAACTATCTTAAAAAAAGAAAAAAGAAAAAAAGAATTATTGCAAACTTGCCTGACACACGATCAAGAACCTCTGCTAAAGTTGTTGAGACAGGCAAGTGAAGAGTACGGAATTTGTGTCCAGCTCCATACATTGGATGTTGAATTACGTGACTAGTAGCATTAATTCTACCTTTGTACAGCTGAAAGGAAAAAAAAATTCAACATTTAACTGACTTGAACATTCTGAAATAAGTTAAACCACTAAACTCACCTCAGCAAAACAAAGCTAAGAAAGAAAATGGACATATCCTTCAGCTTTGGAGGTATACAGTAAAAATGCATCAACGTAGGACAAGTTTATTTTAACTCAAAATAATTTACTTTGAAAGCTTAAAATATTTTTAGGATCAAAACCAGTATGATATCCTATTTTTTTAAAACCTGATTATTTGACATAGCTGCATATGAGAGAAAAACTGAGTGTCTGACACTTGGAATTATATATGAAATAAAAAGTAATTCTGAAATTAAATGAGAAAAGTCATAACATACTTGGAGAAAGACGTCATGTCTCTATTGCTCTGACCTGAGGATGAAGTTAATTCTAGACTTATTATCTACTTTTTACTATTATGATGTATAACTAAGTCACTATTAGTTAAAACATTTCAAATATTTTATCGTAACATATTTTACCCTGAGGTCTGTTTGCATTTTGTATCATTCTTTGCTTGCAGTAACTTTGTAGACTTTTTTGCAATGAGACTGCCATTTATCTCCTTTCTCATATAATCAGTAGAACTGTGTATTAAAATTCACACACAGGACCAATTTAATGTTGTGAAATATTATGAAAAGAATTTAATACTTGATGACAATCAGAATTTAGCTTCCAAAATAGTTTGCTAAGAACTTAGTAGAAAAAAATGGAGATTCAAGCTTTAAATGGTTATGTTGTTGGATACACTAGAAGTACTTGCTGCACAGCTACATTATTTTAAAGGTTTCTCTCTGGATCTTAGAGGAAGAATCAACTCAAGTAAGAACATACTACTTCCTGGTGTTTCTAATAAAAGAAATTTAATCAGCTGACAAATTATTTTAAAGATATTTTTTCTGTTTTTACATATCTAATAACATTCTTTAAAAAATTGTTTTATGTAAAACAAATTATTAGAAAATTGATGTTACCTTCACACTACCAATGGCCATGTTAAAAATTAAACTAAGCAGGTTAAAACAAAACATTTAAATGTTTGTGATAAAACTGTTTTTGTTCCTCCTTTCCCATTTTATACTATCTTATCCAGTTTCCCTGTCATGTATCTCACACATACTTAACTTCTGAGATGTAGTAGGAACAGCAGAACCTGAAGTAGAAAATAATTTATCCTGGTAAGGGAGTACCAAGATCATTCAATAACTTCCATTTTTTCTGTATTTCTTTACTCACAGCCTTCAACTGAGAACGCAGCACTTCAGTCATTGTTTATAATTCTGTGTTCTGGTGAACCATATGGAAGTATAAAAGCATACTTCTGCTCTATAAATTAATTCAAGTTAAGTCAACTTAAGATTTTATTCATAGTGGTTTAGCTAATGCTGAAGGATCACTGCCAGTTTTGAAGCATCAAAACTATGATTGTTCCTTAGTGAAACTGATAACGAAGAACTGCTGGAAGGACAAGAAACAGTATCTATATTTGCTGTGAATGCATAAGGATACTATTCAAAAGCCTTGCATAAGATTATCTCAGTTATCACTTCTTTCAGAAGCAGTGTATTTTTCAACAAGATGACTTTTTCTTTAAAACATTGCCTTAAATTTTCTTTTAAAATGCCAAGTTACAATTCACCAACATATTCCCTCCCAAAATTCAGCAAGGTGTACAGTAGGAAAAGCTGCTGTTTGACATTTCAAAGTTGAATATATCCAGATTTATTTTTTTTTAAAGGCTAAATTTATTCCATATACACCATACAGATATAAAAAAATTCTTACTGGACATGGGGACTGAAGAAACAAAGTAACTTTCTCATCCTCTAGCATCAGCTGCAAAAAAAGTCTCCTAATAAATCCTGAAATATTTCCAGAGGTTGGGAGGTTCCCACGCTGAGGAGAGGACTGGAACAATTCACAGAGAACCTGGGAATGCAAAATGAAATAAAATTTAAAATATTTCTATATTTAGGTCTCTAAAATAAAGCTCTATACAACCATAATAGACAGTACCCAAGATCTACCTTCCAGTTATCATTCAAACCGGATCAGATATGAACACCACTGAAGAAAATAACAGCAGCAAATAAGGGTTTTTTAAATAGAGTTCAAAACACTGACTACAGCATCACAGTAATTGTAAACACATATGTTACTCAGTAAGATTAAAAAGTGAAGAGAAAGTATTTAGAAAACTAGCTTTCAAATTCCTAAAGCAAAAATTTCCCACTGCATAATGCAGTATTACTGTCAGCCATTAAGAGAGAACTGTACTGATTTTTTTTACAGACTGTTCCCAAGGGCATCATTATTCCTAATGTAGAAAAAGCTTTTTTTAATTACACTTTTATTCACCCACATCTGCAGGGTTAACAAATGAGAGGAAAATAGCAGAATTAGCACTAGAATGCCAAATGTAAAGCCATAACCTGCAATAACCCATATTTCCCTGGTCACAGATTGCATAGGCTTTATGGATGTACAGGCAAATTTACCATGAAATCTCCTTAAGTTACTAATACAAAAGATGTGTATGAAATTTAATTTTCAAATTCCATTTCAGAAGATTTTAGGCCTGCCCAGTTAAACATAGTATTCTGGATTTTTATCTAAAATGTATTCCTCTCAAACAGGAATACAGATCTATACATAGCACTGGATGGCCATGTCAAAGCACTTTTATACTTTTCAAAGTCAGACCAAAAAGGTAACAACTTTAATTCAAAACTTTTCTAGTCTATGACAGCTTACAAAAAAAAAAAGTATTTTAAAGAAAGTTTAAAAAAAATTAAAAGTTTTGAAAGTTGGCTGTAGTTATTAATAAAGTGGTTTTTTTACCCCCTCACCTGTGCCATAAGTCTCTGGTTATTAGGATGGCAAGAGATGCACTGTAAGAAGAAAGCAACTGTTGCATTTTCAATTGCTGTCCGCTGCTGAGTGGTCAACCCTGCTGTTACAGTTGAAGAAAGCAAGCTAGATCTTGCACTGGTCTGTTGTGCTGTCACATTGTGTCCTCCAGAAGTAGCACCAGAATGGCACAACAGAAATAGAAGTGCTGTCCACAATGGATTGACTTCAGAGCCACCCAACCAATCCTTCATCATATGACTGTTGCCAACTTCTGTCAAAAACCTGAGAACAGGAGCCACCAGGTCTGCTGTGATAGGCATTTTATTAAAGTGCTGTGGAACATGATGCCTCCTCAGTCTGTCCTGGGTGACATCCAATGATTGTGCAGTGCAGTCAGAGCTAGAAGTATGGTTAAAGCAAAAACTAGCAAGACTTCTTACAAGCAGTGAAGGCAAACCTGAGTCCAATAATTGCTTGATAGCTTCAGGAGACTGAGATGAGGCAGCAAGAGTAGCCAGGTGAGACTCTGTTAGTGCAAGAGGGGCTTGTGCATTTTTAGAGTCATCTGTTAAAGATGAACCAAGGTCCTGCTTTTTGCTGTCATCAGTCATGGACAGTCTGTGTTGACACTGCATTGGAGGAGGAGTGATACCCATCCATCCCATGAGTAAGGAAAAATAATTTGGGTGGATGTGGCACATGGAGCAAAGTAAACTATCAACAGCTTTCTTCAAAACCATGTTGCAGGGAAGAGACATGGACCAGTTAAACAGTGACCTGCAGAAGACAGAAAATGATGTGAATACTTAGTTTACCACTCATATTCCCTTTTCTTCACTGGTTCATAAAACATCTTTCCACGTTTATAAGAAACAACAGTAGAAGCTGTCGTACAACACTGTGCTGAGCTTCACAGCCTAGTTTGGATGGCAGTATCAGGAGGACATTCATTACCCAAAAGGCATTCCTCAACCACGTGGTTTGATTTCTTTCATCATCCTGTATTTAATATAGATAAAAGTTGACCATTCTGGCACATGAAAGACAGGATTTCAGTCTTTTGACAGTTATCACCTAATTTATGCATTTTTGAGCCAACTGCAACCTCTTCTTGCTTCCAGCTCTCCAAGCTGCAGCTACTAGGAGCACACATACACACATTTACATAGAGGTCTCTTAATCCTTTGGAAGAACTGAAAGCATTCTAACATGTTTCCAACAAGATTAAAATTTGCTTTGAGTGCTACCTAAAGATGTTGCAAAAAAATGAAAGCAACAATACTGTTGGTTGAATGGTGTTACCCTCGCTATCCTTACTCAATCTAAACTTAAGATGCAACAAGAGAACAGTTTCCCAGAGATCCTAAAATTCCACCTACCTTTGAACTCACATCCAAATACCACCTGCTGGAATGCTAATACAAGGCACATTAATGGAACATCTAATTTATCTCTGACAGTTTAGCTTAAATTTCAGAAATGGTATTTGTAATATAGTAAAATAACCATTTTTTCATAACACCTTGTTCAGAGTAGGTCAAGTATTAAAAAAAAAAGCAACCCTGTTTTCTGAACTGCATTCAGAGTACTGTGACACCATACATAAGCTACATTATCTTAACCTTTACATGCAGAGGTGAATGCACACTTAAAAGTCTGAATGTTTTATCATACATCACATTCCCATTTAAAAACAAGGATTGTGTTTTTCCTCTTCTGGATGGAAGTGTTATTCTACGTCGAAGGGAGTCTACAAATCTAGAACAGAACATTGGTCTAACCAAAGTTTAGCTTTATCACCATTCTAGTGGATGGCTAATAAAAAACTCTCCACAATAAAACACTGAAAAGTTAGTGACTAAACGACCCATAACTTCAGAAAGAGTCACAATTTTTAAAAGTCCACGTATAATAAAGGTACACTTAAAACTCTTCTCCAACTATACATTCACACAATCCTTCTGCCAAAATTTTCTGGGTAAGTTCATGGTCCATGAAAAGCAAGATTCTTTTGCAAATAGTTATTAAAAAATAACTAAGGAATAAATTAGTATCCATTGGCCAAAGCAGAAATGTTGAAATGGAAAATGGAGATGATCTGAAAATATATCCAAGAGAAAAATAAAACACCACATGTAGGAGAAATTAGGAGTTAGAACTAAAATCAGTGAAAATACTTCTTAAGTTAAAATATCAAAGGGGATTAAGAATACACAGGGGAAGTGATGTTTATTATTTATCCCTATAGGTCTGACAATAATTCTTCTATATTTATTAAAAATGTATTTTATAATTTGCTCCAGATGCTGGCTGATATGAATTAGTTTATTTGGCAGGAGGTAGAGGTATAGGACTATATTGCAACATGCATACTCAAACTAGGTACAATAATTTTATTAGTATTCCTTAATTTTGTCCTGTGATGAAAACAGTATCTTCTCCAAAATACAGGAATTCAGTTATGAAACCCACTTTTATATTAGTACAGATCTAAATGGGACATCCATTTTAGGAAGTCTATTTTTATTAAAAGTTCTTCCTTTTAAAATATAGCCTGAAAATGTATTTCTGTTAAAATGTATTGCTGAAAGGACTAATTGACCTGCATTTTAAAATCTTTTAACTGATTCCCAAAATGAACAACCTCACTTTGAATTAAGAATTATTTATAAGACAGTATCACTGACGTGTCTTTGGAAAAGGTCTAGTTTGCAATTCTGCATCTGAAGACCACCACGTTGCACATATACAAGAGCTCCACATAGTTGTACCAATAATTGTGTTGTATGTTTGCTAGTTTTGAATGTTCGATTATGCCTGAAGGCAATGGTAAAATAGTAGAAAAATGAGAACATTTCCCAAGGGCAAGAAAAATTTATGTGCTATCAAAGTTTCTTTCACTGAATTGTATTAAATTATACAAAAGAAAAATGCTTTACTGGGTATGGGAATTTAACAGCTACATTTCTAAAATGCACTTTAAGATATGTGCCTTCTTTTGTTTTGTTAAAATAGAAGAGATGGTTAAGCAATGTAATTCAAGATTCACTCAAGATTTTGTGCTTCATTTCTTTCAAATCAGATTGGCCAAAATAAAAGTGGTGACTCCAAAAAAAAACAACAATCTCCCCCTCCTCTAAGTCTTAGTTATCAGTTAGAGATACTGGATACAGTGATTAATTAATATCCTGATATATAGGCATTATTTTATTAAGATCATGATTTATAGGTACTGTGAAAATTACTGCAAACACTCAATTTCAACAAGAACAGACCAGAGTAATCTCTTAAAAAACCCCATTAAAACATGCAACAGTTTACCTTCCACATTTGTGCAAGTATATATATGGATTTCCTGGTTTGCTTCATATTTCTATTTTTAAAGACAATTAAACCTGCAATATGTGAAGTGCAGGTTTGTGTTTAGAATTACAAAACTACCTGCTTAGATATATTTAAATATTTACACTTTCAGTTAGCTTCAGGAATGCCAACTTGCACCGCTATTCCACAATTAACGCACTTCAAATTGTATCATTTCAATGAACAAAATAATTGAATTTTAAGAAGTATGTAGTGTAAAACTTTGCTTTACTTACTCAAAGAGCTCTCTGTCCAGCAATGCTGGTAAATCGTATTCAACAAGCAATTCATAACTATGCCACAAAATAGCTGCTACACAATGCAAATGGGAAGGAGATGGCATCAAAAGCCCATACTCTCTTGTTGAGCTATTTGGACAAATGTAGCTGGCACGGCCACCTTTTTTCATAGCTGCAACTCTTGCGGAATCACTGACCCATTTCAGCAATGCTTGAATTCTGGAAGGCAAGATGTAGTACATTATGAAGGGTCAAAGAAACACTCATAAATTAGCTTTTAGTAAACTGATGTACACATTTATCTCTTCCTTTGAAGCAAAGTTCAAGAGTGAGCTCAAACTGTTTTCTCAAGACTTAGATCACTAACAAGGGAAAAATCAAAAGCGTCTATGATCTTGGACAGGCAAATATAAGCATTCTTTCCACAGAGAAAGAAAACATAGCTGTTATCTGAGCTCTGAGTATTTGAGAGAAAAGTCAGCTAAGCACTAAAAGTTCAATCACTTTTATAAGAACAACAGAAGAGGGACAGCATTCTCTACGTAGGATGCAAAGAGCTAGGAGGGAACACTGGAAAGCTTCTTCACATTTGTGCACTTTCAGTCTATCTCGTAACAGATTTTTAAAAGTCTGGGTTTTGTGCAGGAACATCAAGCCACTATTCAGCAGATTATTTTGTATACACTTCCACATGATAATCCAAATAACATTACCTATCTTTTGTTCCAGGGTCTTGAGTAGTTCCAAGCTGATAAAGAATGTCTATTGTGGAGTCAGAAGAAAGACCATTTAATCTTCCAAACAGTAAAGGGCTATTCAGATCTTGCCGCATTAAAAAAAAAAAGGGGGGGGAGGGGAAATAACAGAAGTACTTACATACGTATTTTTAAAAAGTACTGATGAAATTATTACAAAACTGCAATATTAACTATGCTGCTCAGAATTTATACTGTCCTACAGACTATTGCTGCACAAATATTGCTGCATTTGTTTTCCTTATCATTACTCCTTTATTTTTAAATACCATTTTATTAAAGTAAGAGGCACTTGAGACACACTGCATATCCTATTCCCATGCCTTCAAAACATTCACCTAAGTTATCTATACCACACAAAAATCAAAACAACTCTGGTTGTACCCCTTGACTTAAGTACCTACATACAAATACTGAGATACTTAGAACCAAAACAAAGCCCACTGGCAGGTTCTAACAACCCCAATTCAGAACCCCAAAGTATCATGCTAACAAACCATATTTCTACATTTATACAATGTTTTTAGGCAACAACTGAAAAGAAACACATTGCACTCACCTGCAGGATCGCTCCCTGATGCTGAGCAGTTTCTTAGAAGAATGTCAATCAATTTTAGGCCTATTCTCGTGGATTGAAGCCCAATTTTTACAAGCACAGCCTCAATGTTTGGAGAATGCATACCACAGTAAGGTGACATTAATAAAGCAGCACATGTCTGCAACAGATTAGCAGTGGGTGCTGCAGCACTAGCCATCATTCCTTCTAAATCACTTATGTGAGTGAGGCAGTGGTGTAGTAATCTTAACCATCCAATACTGAAAAAGGAAACAGGAAAATGAGCTAATGTATAATTTTCTTATTATTTTTCATCTGTAACGTAACTATCTGTATATTAGATTCTAGGACAAGTACTGGAGAAAACTGCTGTGACATGATTAGACATCTCAGAAAAGCAAATTAAAATGACTGAATGACCATAATGTAATACACATCAGTGAAGCTGTTGTAATCACTGGTCTGAGGTTGTAAGAAAGGCCTGGCTTGTGGGTAGGAAGAGTTAAGAGCCTGCAAGTTTTATTATGGAAGTTCCTAAAACATTTCTTGTTTCACCTATATACTTCCCCAAATAGGGCCAACCTACTGAGAGGGTGGTGGAAGGCAAGGTAGTTATATATGGGGATGCTAGCAGGAAGGTTGTTAAAATTCAAAATGTGTTAACCACTACATTATCCCATGTGTTAACCATTATATTACCCTTTTTTTAAACCCCATATCTGCCTCATATTTTAACAATAGCATTCAGTATAATCTGTAATAATAAATCTTGAAAAGTAAACCTATTGTAATTTGGAACCATATTAACTACTTTATTTATAAAAAATATTCTACAATGCTGTTTAAACAAGTATTATGAACAGCATGGCAATCTAAGTTGCATGTGAAATATACAGCATCATTTCAACAACAAGTTCTAAACTAACAGTTTAACTTACTTTCACACTCAATCTTGAATCTCACAGTTCAGATAAAAGGCAAATTTGCATACAGATCTTAAATAAAGTTTTAACTTTTTAGTCCTAAATACTTATCATTTTAGAAAAGAACAGGTTTTCTGCTATGTCCAAACCAATATTATACCCAGAACAAAATTATATCCAAGTTTATTGAATATATCTATCATACTACTACCATTACCTGTAAAACTAAGCTGAAAGACACAGTAACATTTCACAGCATGAGGAATGAACACCCACCTTCTTTCTTTAGAGACAGATGATTTTCTGTGACTTTTAGATAGCTCTTAAGTACAAATACAGCAAAAGCATAATTTGGCTATGAAAATTTATGCTACTGCCATTCAAGACCAATTTAAGTTACACAACTTTTATAAAACATACACTGGACAGTATTTATGTTCTCTAATCTGACCTACTCTCTAAAATTTTTTCCACTGAAAGAAGAAAGGTTTTAAAACTTTTGCATGCTTTCTTTTAAAGTTTATAAACATTAGGTTCAAAGATTAAATATTTCCATGTAATGAATTTTTATAATTAAGTAAGCTAAATTTCAGAACCTAGAAATCTCAAAAATTCACCCATTAAATTCAAAGTTGGTAAACTTAAGAAATTAGTTTTTGGTAGTCCTTAACAGCTTATTTATTTTGACTTTAAAAAGTACAAAAGTCAACATGCCACCTAACCAAATAAAAGCTTTTGACAGTAAATCTTGCTGATGTGTCAGAATCACAACAGAATTCTTCAGTTCCTATTTCTCAAATGTCTGCAAACAGAAATATTAGATTTGACTTCCACAAAACATCCTATTCTCCTATTTCTATTCCTGTTCCAATGCTTATGTAACTCCTTTGACTTCAGCAGGGATAAGAAGCATATTGCTACTTCAGTATTTTGACAGTTGCCTACCCATTAAGAACACAGAATGCAACTATGAATGCCTTCCTACCCTTTATATTACTATCCTTGCTAAGATGAGACAAAGCCTTTTACATATGCAGATTAAGCATGCTATCAAAAAACTGAGTAGTAGTGCTTGCATTTCACTTCTGTTAAAAAAAAAAAGCAAGCATGCTTTTTAAGAATTTGAAACAGATTCTGTATATGTTAAAATTCAACTACAAAAACAGGTGTTCATGAATACAATTTGGTACTGGAAGATCTCACTCAAAGCAGACACATCTCTAGAAAATCCCCAAACATGAACTGGCACTAACATGTCTCTGGGCATTGATAATAGAAGCTTACCTTGTTTTAGAGACCTGATCCTCAGAGGGAAGGAATGGATTATTGACAGTTGCAGATGAGGTGTTTCCAAAGGCTGTGAGGCCTAGCAGTTTGATCTGAGAGAGGCCTAGTGTACTGGCATCCCGAGGACGATGGAGACGGAGGCAGACAGCTGAGGCAACTTCAGCTTTTACCAGCTGGATTTTTATATACGTGAGACCACTTGTGATAACAGGAGTTGACAAAGGTAACATATTGACACCATCTGCACTTATTTCAACAGACACTGATGAAGGGCAAGCTACAGAGTAAAAGAAGTTTTGAAACTATTAAAAAATCTGTACTGGCTTGAATTTTAAGTGTTAAACATCTATCCCCATTAAAGATACAAAACAAGATGACTGAAATTATCTTAACCAAACACTACTTCAGAACTGCAGCTGGAGTATTTGAACTGTGTACATGGTGTATATAGTTTATTTCAAAGGCTTAAGATGGAAAAAAGTCCTGTCATTCTAAAAGCCACATTTTTGTAGCAGGCTGATGACAGTAAGAGATTAAAATCTCACGCTTTATTCCAGCTACCATACAAAACCATTTTCTCTGAAGACTCTTGACCAATACCACCTTCTCACTAGGGAGAGTTTTGAGAAATTTCACAAGCATTTTGCACATATTTAACATTAATGCCACAATATATGTACTAAGCTAGAAGAAATCAAGCAGAGTCAGGGGCTTCTATTCTCAAAAAAAGCAGAACCAAAAAGCTTATCAACTTATTTTACAGGCATTCTTCCAACAAACCTCTGAGTTTTAGTTTCTCTGATATATACTCTTTGTAGCATTTCTAAATTCTACCCTTCGAATTTTCAAACTGTCATCAGTTTCAGTGAATCTGCTTACTCGCCAGGGAGGCCAGGTGAGGCTGGATGTGGATCTCCTTGAGCAGCACGGCTGCAGGAAGGTGAATCGTAAGGTCGCACCAAGCTTCCTCGGGTAAAAATATGTACGACCAGGCGGCAGAGCGAGCTCGTCTGTGGGGAGGAGTAGCCTGCAACAGCACCTCAGCAGGCTGGGCAGTGGGACTGCTGGAGGTGATTGAACCTTCAAAAACAGCACCATTAACACCAGTTATTTATGCTTTGTAATAAAAGCCAGACTAATTTACAATACCAACTGTGGAAAGCCCTTTTTTTTCTTAACTCACCTGTTTTGGTTTATTGATAAGATCCCACGTGTAATAATGACAACTGCTGGGATATTTTTACCTTTAGACTGGTTTTACATAGGCAGTTTACATATTCTCATGCAAATGCACATGGCTGAAAATTTGCTGGGGACACTTGCTACCAAAATCCTAATCTTTCTATCTAGAGTTCATTACAAAAACAAACCAACCAAAAAAGTCCATGTTGAACACTATGCTTACGACTTGAAATCGGTTATTTCAGAGTTAACATTATAAAGGCTTTAAATATTGAAATATTACAGTAGTAACATAAATGACTTCATAACCAAAATCTGCAAACCTTTTTCTTTAAGAAGGTTTGTTTCATATAAAAAACTCCTGACCTCAGTAGCAGCTTATTTTTCTAATCTTTGCATGAGTTAATAATGAAGTAGGAAGATCTAGGCTATGTCTTCTTCAGCAAGTAGTATGGCCTAAGACCGGATTTGTGCTGTTCAAGTTAGAGGTACTTGATGTGTATTACTTTTAAGTAGCTCTAGCCTGGCTTACTGAATGCCTACTAGCAGCTGGAGATAAAGTCCTGGACACATTTTGATAAGACCTTCATCCAAATGAAGAGAGTTAATCTCTCAGAGAGAATCAGAGGGTAGTGAGGATAACAAGAAGGTTAATTTTTAAATTTGAAAGTAAAATAGTAACATAGATGCATTTGTAGCAGAACACTTTCAAGCTGGGAGAGAAAGGCACGCAAGAACCCACCATCATATATGCTTAGGATTTTTACTACTTAATCAAGTACCAATACTTACAGGATACTTAATTTACACTTTGGGAATTTCTGAAGGGCAAGGTAGAAGATTTCTAATGGCCCCCTATTCTTCCAAATTAACCTCTCTCCATTTAAATTTTTTTTTCATTATTATTGACACTCTTAAATTTGAACAACATCTGAAAGTATTTCTCTCTTGTCCAACAATTTTTCCAGAAATTCTAAAAATAATGCTTTGTGTTTCTCCTCTTGACAGTGAGACACTGTATAATTATGTTCACAAGCTAGTGGACAGCAACATTAAGACACTGCTCATTCTTTTTCACCCACCTTTGCTATGCTTCTGTAACAGCTCTTGATGTGCCTCAAGTGAGTTTAGTGAGTCTTAGTGTGTCTGCAGATGGTGGACTGGAACTGGCTATCCTGAGTTAGGGGACCAGGGTGGTGCCCACCTTGGTGCCTGACTACATCAAATACAAATCACACTCTTCTTTCCCT